>NW_024070197.1:46839398-47048594 GCF_014754425.2 Oryx dammah
AAAAAAAAAAAAAAAGAATGGACTGGTTGGATCTCCTTGCAGTCCAAGGGACTCTCAAGAGTCTTCTCCAACACCACAGTTCAAAAGAATCAATTTTCAGCGCTCAGCTTTCTTCACAGTCCAACTCTCACATCCATACATGACCACTGGGAAAAACCATAGCCTTGACTAGACAGACCTTTGCTGGCAAAGTAACGTCTCTGCTTTTCAATATGCTATCCAGGTTGGTCATAACTTTTCTTCCAAGGAGTAAGCGTCTTTTAATTTCATGGCTGCAGTCACCATCTGCAGTGATTCTGGAGCCCCGAAAAATAAAATCTGACACTGTTTCCACTGTTTCCCCATCTATTTCCCATGAAGTGATGGCACTGGATGCCATGATCTTCGTTTTCTGAATGTTGAGCTTTAAGCCAACTTTTTCACTCTCCTCTTTCACTTTCATCAAGGGGCTTTTTAGTTCCTCTTCACTTTCTGCCATAAGGGTGGTGTCATCTGCATAGCTGAGGTTATTGATATTTCTCTCAGCAATCTTGATTCCAGCTTGTGCTTCTTCCAGCCCAGCATTTCTCATGATGTACTCTGCATATAATTTAAATAAGCAGGGTGACAGTATACAGCCTTGACGTACTCCTTTTCCTATTTGGAACCAGTCTGTTGTTCCATGTCCAGTTCTAAGTGTTGCTTCCTGACCTGCATATAGGTTTCTCAAGAGACTATATCAAAACAAAAAAAGTCTAAAAAAATTATTGCACTTTACTTTCATAGCTATTGTCTTTTACATGTGACAAATGAAACATTTGTGGTAGAGACAAAGGTAAAATTTATCCTTTTAAATAAAGTTATTTACAATTAAAAAGAAGGTGATTTAAGAAGAATGTTAAGTAAATAATAGCATAGGATGAAATCATGGCAATATTTGTAAAGGTGTTTTCCAAATCACCGAGGTTTGGGGAACCCAGGCTACAGAAGCTCTCTCCCAGTTTCCCGTCTTCATATGGCTCCTTGCAGGGCAGAGAAACAAGGGAAGAATGGCCTCATTCAGGCTGAATGTGAACAGCATTTTCTGGGTGAAAAACCCTGAATCTGCTCATGCTTTTTAATAATATCCCAATTAAATACAGCTGTTGTGAGATATACCCCAATTTGAAGTGTACAATAAAACCCAGAATACAGCCTTGGGAATTGTGAGCCCATAGTTTCTGAAAAGTAGATGGCAGGTAAACTGCTGAGCTGTTGTTTTTCCTTTCCAATTACATTTAAAAAAGAAAAACTCCCACAGAAGATTGCGCTAACTCCACATACATGTTGCCTCAAACTTTAAGCCCTCAACCAGGATAAACACGTAGAAGAGAAGTTTCACATCAAAGCTAGGCAGCTGCAAAGGGATTCTAGTCCCAGTCACTATTCTTTGCCACATGAGCCTTTCATACAGCTGTGGATGGTGGATGGCAACAAGGTCACTATGGAAGTTTCAGCTCTAAACCTCACTTGAATATGATTATTAGTAAATGTAACCAGCATTGGAGGAGGAAATGGCAACCCCATTCCAGTATTCTTGCCTCGAGAATATCCATGAACAGAGGAACCGGGCAGGCTACACTCTGTGGGGTCACAGAGAGTCGGACACGACTGAAGCGACACACACACACACAACCAGCATACAGTAAGCTCAGGATGACAGTCATTGATGTTTCCAAGGAAGCCTGAAGAAAAGAAAAATAGCACTGAGAAAAATAAGTCACACACAAAAAATGGTGACAAGAAGATATCACAAACGAACTGAAAACACAGGCCGTGTTCTGGAAAATCGCAACATATTTAACAGATACAAGATTACAATAGAGTATATTGTGTATATTTATGTTATACACATGCCAGCACACACACACAATCTTTTACGAATCAGTAAGACAAATGTCCCAATAGAAAAATGGTCAGTGTTGGAATAAGCAAATTATAATGCTGCTGCTGCTAAGTTGCTAAGTCGCTTCAGTCATGTCTGACTCTGTGCAGCCCCACAGACGTCAGCCCATCAGGCTCCCCCGTCTGTGGGATTCTACAGGCAAGAACACTGGAGTGGGTTGCCATTTCCTTCTCCAATGCATGAAAGAGCAAAGTGAATGTGAAGTCGCTCAGTCGTGCCCAACTCCTAGCCACCCATGGACTGTAGCCCACCAGCCTCCTCCGTCTGTGGGATTTTCCAGTTATGAGGAGGAGATGCCAATAACCAATAAACATATATCAAATGGTTAAATCTCATTAGAAAAAAGAGAAATGTACATTTAAATAATTAGCCACTATTTTGCACCCATTAAAGTAGCACACATTTTAACGTCTGATAATATTAAGTTAGTGAAGATGCAGGAAAACACCAACCCTCATCCCCTGTTGGCTGGAATGTAAATTGGTACCTCCAGTTTGGAGAACAAATTGGCCCTAACTGTAAAATGTGCATATTCTCTGGCCCAGCAAGAATAAACCTAGAGAAGCGCTTCTGTGCCCAAGAAGTCAGATACTACTGCAGCATTTTTAATAGTGGAAAACTGGGAAAACGAATACATGCCCCATATGCCAGAAAAGCTAAACAGCTATTGCACAGGCACACCACGAGATGTCAGGTCTATATTAATGAGAAGTCGATCTATATTAATTAACATGGAAAGATCTCCAAGGAATATTAATCAGTAAAAAAGCTAGTTACAGAAAGATACATACAATATTATACTGACGTAGGGGGGCAAATCTTTTAAAAACAATGCTGTCTAGTTGGCTTAATGCTACTGAATCACAGGTACTGTGCTTGAAAGTATGAAAACCATTTCAGAGGAAACAGACTAAACTGACTGTGCTTCCTACAAGGGTGGGAGGCAACAGAAACCTGTATTGGTGGTAGGGGTCCAAGGTGACTTCAACTTATCTGTAATGTTTTAAGGAGTTGATATTTATGTATTACTTGAATAACCTAGATAATACCAAAAAAAAAAAAAAAAAAAACATTGAAAAGGATCACTTCTTAGCAATCCCCTACGAAGGACGGAGAGAAAGGCCAGGGAAGGGAGGGCAGCAGAGCAGGGAGTGTCAATGCTTTTATTGAAATTTATGAGAAAATCATCTTAATTCACGATGAGGAAGGCTGTCCATGTGGGGGTCCCTTCCTTTAGGAAGGGATTCTCTCTGTAACCCTGCAGGGCCCCCAGGTTCCTGGGGCCCATGTCTTCCTCACTCAACATAATAAAAGGTTGAGACCTCAATGCTGCTGGTGCTCAGTCGCTCAGTTGCATCTGACCCTTTGCGACCCCATGGACTGTAGCCCACCAGGCTTCTCAGTCCATGGGATTTTTCAGGCAGGAATACTGGAGTCGGTTTTCCACATCTTCCTCCAGGGGATCTTCCTGACCCAGGGACTGAACCTGTGTCTCCTGCATTGCAGGTGGATTCTTTACCTGCTGAGCCATCCAGGAAGCCCACCTCACTAACAAGACCCAAAGCTGCAGTCCAAGAACACTTGATGGGTGAAAATTCAAAAAGAAAATACACATGCAGTGTAAAGGAATCCCTCTATTTCTGTATTAAATTGTTATGTCCACACTCAGCACTTCAGGAGGCAAGATAAAGCTCCCTAATGTGGTCTCCCGGTAATAATATTATAAAACAATACAAAATGGCAGCAATTTTACAAGGTGGAGGTCTGAAATCTGCAGCGTTTTCCTCACGAACTATAACTTGGTAAAATGCAGAGCTATTAGAAAGCAGATCCTCTTCCTAAATGTCTTGAAATTCATGTCCTTTTTAATTGCCCAGAATTCATGTCACTTGTGTGAAGAAGCTATAAACATACATAATCATAAAAATGCATTTAGACACCCTGAACAAAATCAATGCCATATTATTTTAGTTTATTATTCCTTGTAGAGTTCACATGGGCCTTCCTACTTTGATATTTATTTATAGCAAAGAAGAAAAAGAACATAAATGCCACACTTGGGATAACTCTAATGCTAGAATTGAGTAGAATACATAGAGCTTCTGCCTTAATTTAAAAAACTAAAGCCATCTTTACGAATCAACCTCACATAACATAGGACAAAGCTGAAGGTCACTGTATTATTCATTTAAAAAGGCATTGATAAGGATTAAAATTAAGGTTCATGAGATTTGAAGAACTGTTAGCTTGCATAAATGGCTTCTTTCTTCTTAACAGGGCAGATGGGGTGGGAGGAGGATGATAAATAGTATTAGAAAAAATATACTTTTCCTTTTTCCCCTGGGCTTTGTTATTTGTCTCTCTTTGGAACCTCTAAGCTTTTTATTGAAGAGGTCCTCCGCTATTCACAACTTTGCTGCTCTTATGAAAAATTAATGATTGCTTTCTCTTCAACAGAAGACTGCCTTATTTTGCAAAAGATTAACAAAGGGGACTCAGTGCAGAAGAGAGTCCCTCAGCAAGAGAAGCTCCGCTCACACCAACCCATTCACGGCTGGGGGAAAATACCCCTTAGTTCAAGGATGGAAAGTAAACAGATGATGTGCAGCCTGTGCAGACTGTAGAACAAGGACTACACCCTTCACAAAAGGAACGTGCCAACAAAAACAGGCTGCCCCCAACAGAAGGCTGACCCCATGCCCTGCCCACTGACTCCTTTATGCCTCACGCACTGAGTGCCCGAGCTGTGTTTGCAAGCTATTGTTTGGCAGGCGGATTTTCTGCTAGGGGGTTAACAGGTGAGAACAGATATTCCATATGCAGTAGCAAGAACAAAATAGAGAGGATGCTTTCAGTTCAGCTGCCAGTGCTCAGAAAACACTTCTGAAAACATCACAGCTCAGCATTGCCATCATTCTTGAATGAGGAGCTGGGGAGGGTGGGGAGAGGGGCGCTTGTTTCCAAATGATTTACCAAGGCAAGGAGAGAGTGTAAATTGCAAAAATAAAATACTTCAAGTTCATATTTTGTCATATGTATACACCAGTCTTCATTTTAATATCCAGTGCAGTCCTCAAAGGAATTTCTGATGAAATTCTACTTTCACCATTTAAAAGCCTTATATTTTTATCTCACATCTCTATAGTTGAAAAAACTGAAGTGTTAGGAGGTTATGTCAATTACTGGTCAATTTGTGGGGGGCCAGGTCTCAAACTTGGCTCCTTTCACTTCACCCAGCATTCTGGGAAGCCTGGGGAAGGGCACCTGGCCAGGGACGGTGGGCAGAACAAATTACATGACATTTGCTAAGAACAAAGAATCCACCCAAGCTGACTCAATACATATTAATAAGTGAACTCAACCAATATATATTTGGTATCTACATTGCCTTGGACTTCATGGAGCTTACAGACTAGTAGGGGAGGAAGTGAACGCATTTTTACACAGATAACCATACAGTTACACTTGTAAAGAACCAGAGTCTGGGAGATGTGGTTCAAGGTTATATCTTTTGTGGGGTTTTTTCTGGTTTAGTGCTGAGCTTGGGTGGTTAAAGGTGTGTCACGGAGAACCTATAAACGATAGTTCTGCATTGATCAGTTGCTCTCAGCAGTCTTCTGTCTGTTTTTGTGTATCACTATCGGCATATAATATAACAATTAGAGAAATGAGCTGCTCTTTAACTTCAGCATACTTTCCAGAGAGCATTAAATGTACAGTGCTTTTCCTCATTATAAGAATCTTAACAGGGAAGGCAGACGGTGGGATGAGTTGAGAGAGCGCATGGCCATATATACACCACCATGTGTAAAATAGATAGCTAGTGGGGAGCTGCGGTACAGCACAGGGAGCTCAGCTCTGTGATGACCGAGAGGGGTGGGGTGGAGGGGTGGAAGGGAGGTTCAAGAGGGAGGGGATCTATGTACACTTAGAGCTGATTCGTGCCGTAAAGCAGAAACGAACGTAACACTGTAAAGCAATTATACTTCAATTTTAAATAAGATTTTAAAATATTTAAAAAACAGGATATAGTGAAATAAAAAGAATCTTAAAATACTCGAGGGACAATGCCTGTCCTCATCTGTAGTGTACACTCTCTGTGCCAACCACTGCTCTAGGATGCTCTGATGGGTTATGACTCATTTAATCTTCGCACTGGTCCCCAGAGGTTTGTGCTATATGACCTCCTTTTACAGATGAGGAGACTGGGACTCAAAGGGTAAAAGTGATTTGCCGAAGTTTTCTAGGTAAGAGGTGGTAGAGCTGGGATTCAAACCTGGCAGACTGGTTCCAGTCTGTATGATTCATGTATGATTTCTGTCTAAAGAGGGACATTATTTAAAATAATTTTTAAACATCTGAAATCACTTTTGGCATAATTATAAATAGCTGAACCCAATAACTAGAAAAGAAAAAGAGGAAAAGAACCTAGAAAAAAGCACTCTTTTAAAAGTATACAATGAAAGGCAAAGTCAATTCTTGCTTTTAAAAAAATCTATTACAAGGATTTTACCACTGTCAACATTTTATTATTAAATATAAGAAAATAATTACCACAACATTCGCAAAGACATAAAAATGAACTTTGTCCCTTAAGGAAAATGGTAGAAGTATTCAGAAGAAAATATTCTTTTCCTAGAAATGGCAGCCAGCCAATAAATCACCAAGTCATACATGTCAGCTTTCATTTCTTTTCCTAGAACTTAACGCATGAATATCTAGTAAAACTTACAAATGGTTCAATAAGGATGAGGAAAGCTCATTAAAAGCCACTGTACTAAAACTTAAAATGCCTATATGACAAAATAAATCATAAAAGGGCAAAAAAGAGTTATAAATAGGGAGAAATATTTACAACATTTCATATTTAGTAAACGAAATATTGTTAACCAGAAATTACAAACAACTTTTAAAGGTCAATAGGAAAAGTGAAAGTCACTCAGTTGTGTCCAACTCTTTGCGACCCCACAGACTGTATCCATGGAATTCTCCAGGTGAGAATACTGGAGTGGGTAGCTGTTCCCTTCTCCAGGGGATCTTCCCAATGCAGGGACTGAACCCAGGTCTCCTGCATTGCAGGTGGATTCTTTACCAGCTGAGCCACCAGGGATACCCAAGAGGACTGGAGTGGGTAGCCTAACTCTTCTCTAGCAGATCTTCCCGACACAGGAATCAAACTGGAGTCTCCTACATTGCAGGCGGATTCTTTACCAGCTGAGCCACGAGGGAGGCCCCAAGTCAACAGGATAAACAACTCAACAGGGAAAAACCATAAATGATATATTCAAGACTGTCAAAGAAAAGGAATTTCAAGTGGATAATAAACATGGAAGGATGAGAAACCTCATTAGTAATTATGGGAACACAAATCGAAACCACAAGAAGCTACCTATCTCAGATGAACAAAATTTTTAAGTTGGTCAATATCAGATGTTGATGTTAGTGTGGGAAAATGAATGCTTTGATTCACCTGGTGGGAGTTATAAATGGCACAATTTGGAAGTATTAAGTACCTAAGTGAAAGAGAAAATGAGCAAATTCTGTGATTTTAAAACTGTCTGCCCCAGAGAAACACCTGTGTCGATGCACTAGAGGATATGGGTAAGGACAGTGGTCGCAGCATTATTTGAAATAAACTGGATCTAACTTAAATATCCATTAGCAAGGGAATGGGTAACTAAACTGTGGTATGTTCATTTGATTTAATAGTTAGGGACACTAATATGGATTTAAACATAGCAAAAATGCATGAAGCTAAAAATCAATGATAAAAATGAAAAAAGTTGCAGAACAAAATACAGTGTGATATTATTTATATAAATGTCAAAAATCCATGCAAATAATCTTATGTGTTCCAAGTATATAGGCATATGTATATATATGTAAAACTGTATGAAATTACTGGAAGGATATACACCAAGTTCAAAGTGTTTACTTCTGAAGAGTAAGAAAAGAAGACTGTAGTTGGATGGATATGCAAAGGGAGATTTAATTTAATAAGATGCTATTTTTAAGGGGAGAATTTACTCATATATAATTTGTATAGTGAAAAAATATATACATATAAAGAAGACTAGATCAAATATGCCAGTGATTAATTTCAGGTGGTGGAGTTATCTCTGGTAGCCTTTCTCCCTTTTAAAAAATTAGTTTTATATTTTCCCAAATTTTGAAATAAAAGAAGTAATTCAAAAATCAATAGAAATGTGACTGTGATTTTTAGCTGAACCTGTGGTGTCATGCTCTATCTTTTGTCATTAGTTTCTCTTTATTTTTATCTTACACTATTATGCTCTTAAATAAGGAAAATTAAGAGTCAGAACATTTTGATCTACCATTTTTTTTTCAACAAAAAAGAACATAATGCATTTGGACAACACTCTTTTTTTTTGTTCTTGTCTGAGAGAGCTTTGAAATCAGAGAGGCATTCATTTCATAAGTTATGGAGGCATTGTTTGGAAGACATCAAGTTCATGGGTTGCATCATTTCATGGAATCCCACAGAGATGCATCCTTAAATAACAGTTATTAACAAAGAGTTAAAGAAATCTTTGCCACTCTGACAGTTACATCTAAGAGGCACTATTATAAGTGATTTAGAGCTCAACTGTCCAGTACATTAACAACATGATTTTATTTAAATTTAATTAAAAGTTAATACAAAACCCAAACTTAGCAGATAGGAAGAAATGATAAAGATTAGAGCAGAAATAAAAAAGAGACTGCAAAAACAATAGGAAAGGTCAATGAAACAAAGAGCTGGTGCTTTTAAGACATAAAGAAAATTGATACAGCTTTAGCCAGATTCATCAAGAAAAACAGAGAGAAGGCCCAAATCAACAAAATCAGAAGTGAAAAAGAACATGTTGATTACAACACCACAGAAATACAAAGGACCACAAGAGATTACTATACACAGGTATACATCAATAAAATGGACACTCTAGAAGAAATGGCCAAGTTCCTAGAAATGCACAATTTTCTAAGACTGAATAAGGAAGAAATAGAAAATATAAACAGATGAATTATCAGTAATGAAGTTGAATCAGTAATCAATAAACACCTAACAAACAAAAGTTTTGGACCAGATACCTTCACAGGTGAACTCTACCAAAGATTTAGAGAAGAATTAACACCTATCTTTCTTAAGCTATTTAAAAAAACATTGCAGAGAATGGAGCATTTCCAAACACATTCTATGAGGCCAGCATCACCCTGATAACAAAACCGGATAAAGACACTACAAAAAAGAAAATTACAGGCCAATGTTGCCAATGAACATAGGGATTTCGCCAATGCAAAAATCCTCAACAAAATATTACCAAACTGAATTCAACAATACCTTAAAAGGATCACACACCATGAGCCACTGGGATTTATCCCAGGGATGCAAGGATGGTTTAATATCCACAAATCAGTGCAATATACCACATTAAAAAACTGAAGAATAAAAATATACTCATCTCAATAGATTCAGAAAAAACTTTGACAAAATGTAAAACCCATTTATAATTAAAAATCTCAACAAAGTGAATACAGAGGGAACACACCTCAACATAGTAAAGGTCATATGTGACAAGCCCAGAAATAACATCATAGTCAACAGTAAAAAGCTGAAAGCGTTTTCTCTTAGATCAGGAACAAGATAAGGATACCCACTCTTTACACTTTTATTCAAAATGGTATCGGTAGTCCTAGTCATAGCAATCAGACAAGAAAAAGAAATAAAAGGAATACAAATTGGAAAGGAAGAAGTAAAGCTGTCACTGTTTGCAGACTCATCATATTAGACATGGAAAATGCTAAAGATGCCACCAAGAAACAAATAGAACTCATCAACCAATGTAAACTTTGCAGTTAATGTAAAGATTCAGGATATGAAATTAATATATAGAAATCTGTTGCATTTCTATACACTAACAACAGACTATCAGAAAGAGAAATTAAGAAAATAATCCTATCAAAAAGAATAAAATACCTAGCTAGGGATAAATTTGAGAAGGTAAAAGATGTGCACCTGCTTACTATAAGACGCTAATGAAAGAAACTGAGGATGAAACAGCCAGATGGAAAGACTGATCATGTTCTAGGATTTGAAGAATTAATATTGTTAAAATGATGATGGTAGCAAGGCAATATACAAATTCAATGCAATCTCCATCAAAATACCAATAGCATTTTTCATAGAACTGGAACAAATAATTATGAAATGTGTAAAAAGACTCTGGATAGCCAAAATCATCTTGAAAAAGAAAAACAAAGCTGGAGACAGCATGTTCCCTGAGTTCAAACTATTATGATGGACTACTATTCAACCACAAAAAGACAGTGAAATCTTGCCATTTGCAATGGCACAGATGGACACAGAGGATATTATGCTAAGTGAAATAAGTCAGACAGAGGAAGAAAAACATGATATGATTTCACTTATATAGAAATCTAAAGTCAAAACAAATGAATGAAAAAAAAACAAAAAAGAAACAGAGTTATAGATACAGAGAATAGAGAGATGGTTGCTAAAGGGGAGGAGACTGGCAGGAGGGAAAAAAAAAACAATTAAATATTCAGTTCCTCAGGAACACAAGTCACATTTCAAGTGTTCAGTAGCCACTTGTAGCGAGAGGCTACCATACTGGACAGCTGAGATACAGAAAATTTCTTTCATCACAGAATATTCTATCAGATAGCACTGGTTTAGAGCATGAATTCTAGAGAAAAACACTCTAGATCCTGGTCCTGTCTCTAACACTTATGAACTACCTGGCTGTAAGCAAACTTCTTAATCTGTTTATGCCTCTGGCCTCATCTTTAAAATGAAGAAAATCATAAAACCTACGTCACTGGTTTTCTGTAAGGATTAAATAACTTAATATATGTAAAGCAATAGACATCATATAAATGGTAAGCTATTATTATTATGTTTGAGCTATCTTACTGATGGTAGGAAAGTGCTACATAGGTCTCATCATTTCTCACTTCAAAGTACCAGGACAGAGCAGAGGAAGAAGCAGTGCTCTGGTCACTGGGAAAAGATCCTTGTTCACTTGGAGGCCTGTTGGTGAGTATATTGCTGAAAGTTTATGCAACATTGAGTCATAGTTTGGTAACCTTCTCCACTGGAATTCAGAACATTCTCACTTATTCAACAAATATTTACTGCCTATTATGTCAGGCAATGTTCTAGGCAAAGAAGAACTGTACAAAAAACATCTTCATGACCCAGATAATCATGAAGGTGTGATCACTCACCTAGAGCCAGACATCCTAGAATGTGAAGTCAAGTGGGCCTGAGAAAGCATCACTACAAACAAAGCTAGTGGAGGTGATGGAATTCCAGTTGAGCTATTTCAATTCCTAGGCGATGATGCTGTAAAAGTGCTGCACTCAATATGCCAGCAAATTTGGAAAACTCAGCAGTGGCCACAGGACTGGAAAAGGTCAGTTTTCATTCCAATCCTGAAGAAAGGTAATGCCAAAGAATGCTCAAACTATCGCACAGTTGCACTCATCTCACATGTTAGTAAGGAAATGGCAACCGACTCCAGTGTTCTTGCCTAGAGAATCCCAGGGACAGGGTAGCCTGGTGGGCTGCCGTCTATGGGGTTGTACAGAGTTGGACATGACTGAAGTGACTTAGCAGCAGCAGCACACACTAGTAAAGTAATGCTCAAAATTCTCCAAGCCAGGCTTCAGCAATACGTGAACCGTGAACTTCCAGATGTTCAAGCTGGTTTTAGAGAAGGCAGAAGAACGAGAGGTCAAATTGCCAACATCCACTGGATCATCGAAAAAGCAACAGAGTTTCAGAAAAACATCTATTTCTGCTTTATTGACTATGCCAAAGCCTTTGACTGTGTGGATCACATGAAACTGTGGAAAATTCTGAAAGAGATGGGAATATCAGACCACCTGATCTGCCTCTTGAGAAACCTACATGCAGGTCAGGAAGCAACAGTTAGAACTGGACATGGAATACCAGACTGGTTCCAAATAGGAAAAGGAGTATGTCAAGGCTGTATATTGTCACTCTGCTTATTTAACTCATATGCAGAGTACATCATGAGAAATGCTAGGCTGGAAGAAGCACAAGCTGGAATCAAGATTGCTGGGAGAAATATCAATAACCTCAGATATGCAGATGACATCATCCTTATGGCAGAAAGTGAAGAGGAACTAAAAAGCCCCTTGATGAAAGTGAAAGAGGAGAGTGAAAAAGTTGGCTTAAAGCTCAACATTCAGAAAACGAAGATCATGGCATCTGGTCCCATCACTTCATGGGAAATAGATGGGGAAACAGTGGAAACAGTGTCAGACTTTATTTTTCAGGGCTCCAGAATCACTGCAGATGGTGACTGCAGCCATGAAATTAAAAGACGCTTACTCCTCGGAAGGAAAGTTATGAGCAACCTAGATAGTATATTCAAAAGCAGAGACATTACTTTGCCAACAAAGGTCCGTCTAGTCAAGGCTATGGTTTTTCCCAGTGGTCATGTATGGATGTGAGAGTTGGACTGTGAAGAAAGCTGAGTGTCGAAGAATTGATGCTTTTGAACTGTGGTGTTGGAGAAGACTCTTGAGAGTCCCTTGGACTGCAAGGAGGTTCAACCAGTCCATTCTAAAGGAGATTAGTCCTGGGTGTTCATTGGAAGGACTGATGCTGAAGCTGAAACTCCAATACTATGGCCACCTCACACGAAGAGTTGACTCATTGGAAAAGACCATGATGCTGGGAGGCATTGGGGGCAGGAGGAGAAGGGGACAACAGAGGATAAGATGGCTGGATGGCATCATCAACTTGATGGACATGAGTCTGGGTAAACTCTGGGAGTTGGTGATGGACAGGGAGGCCTGGTGTGCTGCAATTCATGGGGTCGCAAAGAGTCGGACATGACTGAGCGACTGAACTGAACTGAATCTTCTAGGCACTTGGAATATGTCAGTGAACAAAAAAAGATAAGGATCCTGACACTTGTGGAACTTCTGTTCTAATGGAGGATACAAGCAAAAAGTATGATATACAAGTAAATTATACAGCAAGATTGTAATAAGTCCTGTGGAAAAAGTAGAGGAACTACAGGAAGTCTGAATTTGGAGAAGAGGTCAGATTAGAATTGTAAAAGGAGGCAGGGTCCAAAAGACTGTTCTATAACCTCTAATTAAAATAAATCAATATATATATATATTTTAAAAAGGAGGCAGGGCAGGGCTAACTGAGAAGGTGAGACTGGAGCAATTACTTAATGGAGGTGAGAGAGTGAATATTCCAAATTTCAGAAGAGCTCTCTATGCTGAGGTAAATGGCCAGTGCAAGAGCCCTGGGACAAGAACACAGGAAAGAGGCCAGAGTGGAATGAGTGAGCGAGAAGGAAAGGAGAGGGAGAGAGCTTGGAGATAAGGTGGGGAGGCAACAGTCTCTACCTGGCGGTCACTGTAAGGGCCTGGCTTCCACTCAGACTGAGATGGGGTCCTCTGCGTAGTTTTGAGCAGAAGAGTACCAGGATCTGACTTAAGTTCCAAAGGGTCACGACGGCTGCTGCACTGTGAAATGCCCACGGTGGGTGGAGGGTGGCAGCAGGGACAACAGGAGAAGGCCACAGTAACAACCCCTGGGACAGAGGCTGGTGCTGGGCTATTGCGGTAGTAGTGGGGGTTATGTGAGAAGTGGTTAGACTTTGGATTTTGATGTTGACAGATTAGAGAAGGGAAGGACTAGGGAGGGCCAGGTCAGGGAATTCTTTCTACAGGACGAGGGATGTGAGCAGCTTTCAAGGTCCTCCAGACACATCTCTAAAATCCACATGGAAAATTTAGTATGCTTGATGTAATCCTGCATTCTTACCCTCACATCGAGTATCAACCATACTTATTTCTTGAACACCTCCTAACAAAAGTATAAATATTCTGTTCTTGGCCAGGAAACGCTCTTGGTATTTGATGTCTAAAAATGCCAAAAACCACACCAAGAGATTTCAAGTATTCATTAGCAGTAGAGTCCTTCATCCAAACTTAAAAAAAAAAGAAAAAAATTAACAAGGCAAATCTCTATTTTGTTAGGAAAGTGGCAAGTTAGAAACTTACATTATCACTTAAATAAACGGATGGAAGGAGTTCAGGAACTCCTTGTAAGTGGCTGCCATGTGGCACAGCTCAGGTTTGCAACTTTGCAAATGATTTTTTGTACTCACAGAGTGAGATGCAGATTCTATGTTCTCTTAAGGCTACATGGGCCTTAACAGAGTAAATACTGCTTCAAGATCTCACCTTCAACAACCTAGAATGACACAGTCATTTTAATGTGATTAGAAAAAAATCTTTTTATTTTCTGCCATACTGCTAATGTTGGTATGGGTATAGGTGAAGAGCAGAGCAGAGGAGGAAGTGGAAACGCAGAAAGGATGACATCTGCCCTTAACTCCTCACATTTCTCTATCATTTGCATTTTTAAAGTAAGAATTCTGATAATGTAACTTTTTAGAGTAAAAAATAACACTCTACTTTTATCTAAGTATCTCATGAAAAAATGTAAAAGTGCAAGTGTTAGTTGCTCAGTCGTGTCTGACTCTTTGCGACCCCATGGACTGTAGCCTGCCAGGATCCTTACGTCCATGGAATTCTCCAGGCAAGAATACTGGAGTGGGTAGCCACTCCCTTCTCCAGGAGATCTTCCCAACCCAGGGACTGAACCTGGATCTCCTGCATTGCAGGTGGATTCTTTACCATCTGAGTCACTAGGAAAGCCCCAATCTCATGATATATCTCAATTCCCCCAGCAGCGGTTTCTGGGAGGATGGAAAACAACTAGTCTCTATATTCTGTGAAAGAAAGTCACTCAGTTGTGTCTGACTTGTTGTGATCCCATGGACTGTATAGTCCATGGAATTCTCCAGGCCTGAATACCAAAGTGGATAGCCTTTCTTTTCTAGAGGGGTTCTTAACAACCCAGGGATCAAACCCAGGTCTCTCACATTGCAGACAGATTCTTCACCAGCTGAGCCACAAGTGAGGCTCAAGAATACTGAAACGGGTAGCCTATTCCTTCTCCAGCAGCTCTTCCTGGCCCAGGAATCGAACTGGGGTCTCCTGCATTACAGGCAGATTCTTTACCAACTGAGCTATCAAGGAAGCCTCTATTCTGTGAAAGTACCCATAATATTGGAGAAGAAAATGGTAACTCACTCCAGTATTCTTGCCTGGAGAATCCCAGGGACAGGGGAGCCTGGTGGGCTGCTGTCTATGGGGTTGCACAGAGTTGGACACGACTGACGTGACTTAGCAGCAGCAGCAACCCATAATTTACTCAAAGACAATGATGATGCTTTCTTCTCAACATTCTTTTCCAGAGGAAACAGCCAAGAACTGGTTATTTTTGTACAAGTCACCATATAGTTCAAAAGGATTATGGGTTATACTGCACAAATTCTTGAGGAGCATGGGACTCATTTCAAAGACAATTCTTACACCTACTTTCTTTAGAAGGCTAGATTTTAATGAGGAGGAGACAGAGGCTAGCAAGTAGCAAGAAATTTGCTGTGGCAGGAAATTTCCTTCTCAATATGAGGACACTTTTTAAGGCTGGTGTGTACAGTGAAAATGTACAGTGACATCCCAAAGGAGATATTGAGTAAAGTGAAAAGAAAAATGCTGGTGATGTATTGATTAAGCTTCATGTGCTGCATGTCTTCAGCTGCGCTCTCACACTTCACCAACGTGCTTGGTGCCCTCATGACTGATGCTTGAGAACAGCCTGAATGGGCTCTGTGGGGTGCTGGTTTCTGTGTGGTGCCAGTGGGAGCCTCAGCAGGAAAGGAAGGGGGAGAGTTGAGGCTTTTACACCTCTGGCTCTCTCCCTGAGGGCCTGTCCAGGGCAGACAGCATCTCTTACGGGGTCTTGGCTCTAGTCAGAGAGTGCTCTTTCAGACCTGGGGTGGTGACAACTGTTATTAGCCCTGAGGTACTGCTCTATACCCTGTCCATCCTTTATTCATTTCTCCTCCAATTACCCAATTTGATCATGCCATTTTTTGTTGTTGTTGCTGTTAAGATTCAGATATACCAACAAAGGAAGCTCTTAATTAGGTTCTTTGTGTCTTGAAAATTCTAGTGGACATATGCCACTCTTTTTGCACCTTCCTTAAATCCCTCACCCCCATCCTAACCCCCAACATGTGAGCTAACTTTCTTGTCTGGGGATTTCCCTACCTCATGGCTCTTAGTAAGAGATGGAGACCAACAACCACATGGAAGACATATGCTCATTTTCCCAGCCTCCCTTGCAGCTAGGGCTCAGACACGTGGTCCAGGCTCAACCAATCAGATGGAGCTCGACTCCTGTCAGGACTTAAGGCAAAGTGGACTTCAGAGAACCCATCTTGGCTGAGGTGGTGGCAGCGCTGGAAGTTTCCAGAGGGAGCAGCTGAGCCTAGTGTCAGGCTCGGGGTCCCGGGGGTGCATCTGAAGGAATGCACATATCGCAGTGGCAGCAAGTTGGTTCCCTGTAGAGTTTCTGTATTGCTCCTGCTTCTCATATTCTGCTCCTGCAATGCAGGAGATCCCAGTTTGATTCCTGGGTCAGGAAGATCCGCTGGAGAAGGGATAGACCACCCATGCCAGTATTTAGACCACCCACTCCAGTATTCTTGGGCTTCTCTTGTGGCTCAGCTGGTAAACAATCCACTTGCAATGTGGGAGACCTCGGTTTGATCCCTGGGTTGGGAAGATCCCCTGGAGAAGGGAAAGGCTCAGTCCAGTATTCTGCCTGGAGAATTCCACGGACTGTATATATAGTCCATAGGGTCTCAAAGAGTGGGACACAACTGCATGAATTTCACTTTCAGTTTCCTGCTTTTGGATTACCCAACATCTCTCTCTGTGGACCTCTCAGGACATCTTCAAGTAACCAAACAGTCTTCAATTCATCCCTTTCTTGCTTGAATGAGCTAGAGTTGGTTATACTGCTTGAAACTAAGAACTCTGTCTGATTGAAAAAAAAAACCAAGCCAATTCTGTGAGATTCTGGCATCCTAAAATCTTCATCTCATTTTAAGTTAAAAATAAATCCATGTGTGAGTATCTACTATGTTTCAATTATTGTGCTAGGTGTTACAAAGCTAATTAAAATGGAAAAGTAAATAACCATAATCAAATGATAAATACTACAATGGATCCTTCACATCTGAAGTACAGATGCAGAAGTGATTAATTCTGCCTAGGAGGATTCTGTAAAGTTTCTGTAAGATAGTGAGCTAAATAGAGGCATGGGTACAAGTAAGGAATAATATGAAATGTTTGGCATGTATAGAGGATGTAAGTGAGCTCAGAGAAGCTGGAGTAGAGCACAGTAAAGAGTCCACTGGAGGGAAGGCTGGGAAAGTGAGTCAAGGACCAGCAGCAAACCATCCGAATTTCATTCTCTAGGCAAGCAGGAGAAGCCACAGCCATAGGCTCTGGAAGATGTGTTGAAGAGGGCAAGAATAGAAGCAAGAAACCCATTTGATCTCACAAAGGGCTATGACCACAGCAGAGACCATAGTATTGAGAAGGCAGGTAGAGGCTTAAAAAGCATTTAAAAAATACAAGTGAGAGTCCCTGCTCTGCTAGGTGTGGAGAGCCAAGCAGGATTCCCAGATGGTCTTAAAGTTTTAGCTTGAAGGAGTGGGTAAGCAGCAACAATTCCTACTAATGTAGGATACTCATTGATTAGTATTACTTTGGTTGGTATGGAGGGAGAAAGTAACATGGCCCAGATTCTTTCTTAAGAATGTACTAATACATGTATTTTTATATGCTGGGGTTTTGCTTCTATCATTGCTACAAACAAAGGAAGGATAGAGTTGTTTCAAAGTTGGTTGCTATTATTTGATTTCCCTGCTATTTATGCGGCTATTCTATTTGCTATGGATATACCATAGCCTAGCCTTAAACTGCATGATCATCTGGAATGTCCCTGGGATGGCATTTAGGAAAATATAATGCTTTAGAAGGGCTAAAAGTAAGCTATTTAAATTCTCCCCACACCAACCTCTTTCTCACCTCTGGCATAAGGGTGACCTAGACACACTTATACCAAGCCCACTGCCAGATCCATGCTAGAACCTTTGGGAGGTCATTGGACCCCTGGGCCAACAGTAATTGTCTCTCTTGTTCATCTGCTGTTGACCATTTTCATTCCATTCCTGACCCTGACTTCTCCTACCAAGTGCAATTCTAGGAGCAGACAACGGCAAGCTTGGCTTCCCAATACACTCCCAATACAGCCTTTTTAAGTAAACTTACAAACTTCAAGAATGTAATTGGCTCTGCATCCCTGTGGTACTAAGCCTCATTCTTGATAGCATTTTGCCTTTGTTGTGAATAGCAAAGTTCTTCTGGTTGGCTTTTCATTAAGTGGACCTGGGGTTTGACAACATCTTTAGACTTGGATTCTAAAAAGGCACTACCACTGTGCACTTGGCTAAAGGAAACACATTTTACCAGTGAATGACTTTCACTTAAAAATTCTCCACCAGCACAAAAAGCTAAGGACATGCAGTGAGTACTATCCTACAACACTCCTCATTTCTGAAAGCACAACACGATGGCTGGTAGCTTTAGAGATGTTATTTGGAAACCAAATACAGAAAAAGTTTTGTTATTCCACACCTTACAGAATCAGAAGATGCATGGTCCTGTATTCATTTTTGCTCCCTTTTTGGACAATCACCTATAAGGTGGTATGATTCTCTACTAGGTCATGAGCTCCCTGAGGACAGGATAAGCTTCTAATCTATATCTAAATTTACATGGCACAATGAATGTTACATGGCTGGGATCAAATAAAAGTTCACTGAATTAATCTATAATATATGGCAAGAGAACTCACACCAAGAGGGGATTTCAGCCACAGCAACTGGGCAAGTGAAACTGCTGTGCCTCTGGCAGAACTAGAGGCAGAGTCAGTGACTATCACCATGCAATATGAAACTCCCAAATGAACGGAGAAACCAGACTCATGGATAAGTAATGCACTCATCAAAGCAACAGTGTCTTAAGAGACTTTTTTTAAGTCAAAACTATGCCACATAAGCAATGAAATATGAATGTTGACCATGTGAATGAAACTTAATACTGTCAAAAATTTTATGACAAACTTTATTTGATACATATTCAGTGACATGCATAATCATTATTATGCAGGACCGTAATCAGGCATTAGTAAGTGCCTATTGGGACTTCCCTGTAGCTCAGATGGCTAAAAAATCTGCCTGCAATGCAGGAGACCTGGGTTCGATCCCTTGGTCAGGAAGATTCCCTGGAGAAGGAAATGGCAGCCCACTCCAGTATTCTTGCCTGGAAAATTCCATGGACAGAGGAGCCATGTGGGCTACAGTCCATGGGGTTGCAAAAAGTCAGACATGACTGAGCGACTAACACACAACAATGACTTAAGAATCCTTACTTGTGTTTAGCCAAACGAATTGCTTAGCATTTCCTCTCTTCTTAGTAATTCTCCACACCTACCACATCCATCAGTTGTTTAGTCGCTAAGTTGTGTCTGACTCATTGTGACCCCATGGACTGTAGCCTGCCAGGCTCCTCTGTCCACGGAATTTTCCAGGCAAGAATACTGGATGGGGTTGCCCTTTCCTTCCCCAAGGGATCTTCCTGACCCAGGGATTGACCCTGTGTCTCCTGCATTGGCAGGCAGATTCTTTACAATCAGTAATGATGGGCTTCTCTGATGCTCTGAATAATTTAATCCTCGATGCACAGATACAGAAACCCTTACTAAGCAGGTAAGGCTCTCCACACTCCCTCTACTATCCGAGACACCTGAAGCAGAAGCATATGGGTGCTCTGCCCATAGAACTTGACCACCTTCAATGTATTCCAACTCTGATTGCTGGATGTCTGCTGTTGGGAGGTGGGTCACTGGGGAAATGGAGAATGTTCTCTGGCTTCCTGACAACTTGGAAGAGAGTAGAGGCCTTCTGGCTTGAGCAGAAAGGGGAGAAGAGAGAGTGAGCTCAGGCTAAGAGTCCCATTGCTCAGGATGCCTGATGTGCGACAACTATACAGTCCAAGTGTCTTGAGCAATAGGTCTCTGGGGATCCTGATGTTGAGATCAACTCCCAGCTCATTCTTCTCAGGGAGGAAGCCAGGATATTTCAGAGGCTTTCATCTTATAGTTAGAGCAAAAGTTAGGCACAGCCAGCCATACTAAAGTCTAAATGACTCATAGATTCTTTTCTATTTTTATGGTGGGGGAGGTGCTTAAGAACACAAAGGCACTAATAAACTAAAATGGGAAGGAATGCCCCTGTCAAATAAAAGGCAGAGAAGGGGGAAGGCAGCAGTGCCAAAGACCAAGCCCCTCTCCTAGATCTGGCCAGCAGCTCTGCCTATTACAACTCTGGGGCTGGAACGGGGACAGAGATGCTGCATATGGGGGTATCCCATGCCATTCCTGCCGCAGTGGGCGGCAGCGTGTAGGGGTCCCTGATCAACACAGCCACCCACAGAGTGTTAAATTCCAAGCCAGAAACACAAAGGTAGACAATACACCCTCACTAGTGTCAGAAGTCTGAGCAGTAGCAGTGCAGGAAAGGGTTACACATAGAGCTCATGGTCCAGTGCCACTGCTCATCATCCTATATTTTGGTGGGTCACCTGCAATAGATTGACACTGATTTTGCCATCTGTGAAACAGGGGTGCAGAATCCTGCATATCTCAGAGTTGATACAGGGCTCATGTGACGCATCTCTGGGAAAGATGTGCTGTTTAATCGTCTAACGGGTTGAAATCACTGTTTAACATGTTGCAGCTGAACTTAGGCAGTCTATTTACTCTTGGCTTCCCCATCCGTGAAGAGATTTTCAAAAATCATAAAAAATTATGGTCATAAGTTTTGCATAGTCCTAAGACTATACGTAAGCCTTCCATAGTCATAAGACTGTAAGACTATTACAATGATTAATTAACAATTTGTCATCGTTGTTTAGTAGCTAAGTCGTATCTGACTCTGCAATCCCACAGACCGCAGCCCATCAGGCTCCTCTGTCCATGGGATTTTCCAGGCAAGAATATTGGAGTGGGTTACCATTTCCTTCTCCAGGGGATCTTCCTGACTCAGGGATTGAACCCCTGTCTCCTGCATTGGCAGACAGATTCTTTACCACTGAGCTACCGGGGAAGCCCAATGCATGTAGAGAATTTAGCTTGATCTTTGGTACTTATCATATTAACTACTAAAAGCAATATGTAAAATACAGAGTACTATCTAGATGTTTAAGGCATTGAAAATAAACTCGTTGCTTGCTGCCATAGTCCTGAGTCCTTTCAGAGGGCTAAAGTCAGAACAGAAAAGGTTCATGATTTGGCTGTGTAAGCATGGCATGCTTCTCTTTGCTCTGGATACAGTGGGCTTACCCTGTTATTAAAACTTGTTTAGTGGATATTGAGCTGCCAAGAGGCCTAACATTTAGTGCCAGTTATTAGATTAAATATTTGCTCAGAATGGTATTTGAATTGCCAGGTTCTAGATGTTTCTGGTTGGTAAGGTCTCCTTCGTATTTTGTACAGAGGCTAAAAGTGATAGACTGACTACAGAACAGATGCGCCATTTCTCAAAGGATATTAAAGCCATGGTTCACTATAACATTGTGCCTGGTGGCACAGAATTTAAAGAGTAAACTGAACTTTATTTGGTGAAGAAATATTGAGTGGAAGAGATAGGACTTTATTTTAGGTATTTTTCACGATCCAATCATTCTGGCTTAAACACATAGGACATTGTTGTCATTCTCTTTTCCCCTTACTTTCAGTAGGCTGAATGTACTTTTCTGATTTAAGAGTTTTTGATTTCTAAGTACCTTTTGATTTAGAGTTTACTAACAAAAGAAGATATCATAATATAGCCAAACCAGTGTTAAGAATTATAAAACAATTTATAAAATTATAAACTAAACACACAGATGTGACTATGCTAACTTTTGCTAACATATGCTTACCCATGCTCTCTTATTTATTTTTATTTTTTTAAATTTTTTATTTTTACTTTATTTTACTTTACAATACTGTATTTGTTTTGCCATACATTGACATGAATCCACCACAGGTGTACATGCGTTCCCAAACATGAACCCCCCTCCCACCTCCCTCCCCATAACATCTCTCTGGGTCAACCACTTGTAAAAGAATGAAACTAGATCACTTTCTAACACCACACACAAAAATAAACTCAAAATGGATTAAAGATCTAAATGTAAGACCAGAAACTATAAAACTCCTAGAGGAGAACATAGGCAAAACACTCTCCAACATAAATCACAGCAGGATCCTCTATGATCCACCCCCCAGAATTCTGGAAATAAAAGCAAAAATAAACAAATGGGATCTAATTAAAATCAAAAGCTTCTGCACAACAAAGGAAAATATAAGCAAGGTGAAAAGACAGCCTTCTGAATGGGAGAAAATAATAGCAAATGAAGCAACTGACAAACAACTAATCTCAAAAATATACAAGCACCTTATGCAGCTCAATTCCAGAAAAATAAACGACCCAATCAAAAAATGGGCCAAAGAACTAAATAGACATTTCTCCAAAGAAGACATACGGATGGCTAACAAACACATGAAAAGATGCTCAACATCACTCATTATTAGAGAAATGCAAATCAAGACCCATGCTCTCTTCATGGGCACATTCCTTCATGCTAAGGTTCTAACATAATATGAAAATAAGGCAGATGCATTTTTGAAATCAAAACAGGACTAAAACAAAAACACATGTTCAGCAAAATCTTAGACATCTCAAACTCATGATGAACTAAATTTTAAATTTTAATAAGTTTTTTAGGTTAGTTTGCATGTTGGGTGCTTCTTGATCTCTGGGGACTTATGGATCTACGCTACACAACAATCGCAGGACACTTTCCAAAGTTACCCATCTCAGCGCATCAGAGGAGGAAAGGTCATATTCCATGTATATTCTATGTTTTTACGCCGTGTGCTCAGAACATCTATGGAAATGAGCCTGGTATTTAGAAGATGATTTAGAAGTGGTGTCAGAGATGTGTCAGGCTAATCAGTTTGCGACTGTAAAAAGAACACTGATCGGTACAGAAGTGGGACGGGAAAGGGGCAACAGAATAAAGGACGTCTTGTTAGGTGATAAGAAAGAAGCACTAATAGTGTATCTCAATAAGATGAGCTTTAAAAATATCTGAACTTAAATCTTCAAAATGACAAGGAAATATAAACGATTCACAAATAAACCCAACAGGTCAAATCCTATTAAATGCCCAACTGAGAAGTTCAGTGAGTTCACGCTCTGTATTTAAATCCACTGGCTCACTCTGCACAGTTTCTGCTTACTTCTCAGAGTGTTATTAATAAAAGTTTTGCAAAAGGACATATTGGCAAACTGTACATGTCTACTTCTAGGTACCATCATGTAACCTGGTACAAAGTTCCAGGTTCTTCCTGCAGTTAAAAAATGTGGATGGTGTAAAAACTAGAAAAAGCAACATCCTACTGCTATGTTCTGACCAAGTTTAAAACATGTGAATTTCACCTTTATCCAGTGAAAGGTTAAAACCTAGATATTAAAAGGTAATGCAGTAGTAATAACTCATTTCCCCAAATGTCAGATCACAAAAGTTATCACTTATGTAACTGCTTGTAGTTTATTCCTTTGCTTTCTTCTTTTCTCTGTGCATTAAAAAAAAATTATTTAATTGGCGGATAATTTTTTTACAATGTTGTATTGGTTTCTGCCACACATCAACATGAATCAGTCTGTGTTCCCTCCCTCTTGAACCTCTCTCTCTCTGTGCCTCTTTGTAAAAATGTTTTAAAAGTGGAAATGTAATTGTCATGTGAACAGCTGTAGAAATGATTAAAAGGTATGGAAAGCATAACATGAATACCGATAATCTGTTTCTGACAGTAATATATGTGGGACACTATTTAGAGGCATCTCATATATATTTTTCTTCCTCATTTAGGAGGGAGAAGAAAAAAATGGAGAGAGGCTTATCATCTTCGAAATTTTAAGATCTGAACTTCGTTGCATAATAGGAAAAAAATTAAAGTTAATTAGATATTAAGCTAACCCCTGGCTAGAAACATCATTGGATACTTTGGATACAGCAGGGGCACCTTTTTAGAGGTGCAATGTTGCAAGAGAAAGTGGGGAGGTTTTTAGAACTTGGGGGACAGAAAATAATGCCACCTCTGCCAGCTGAATGGGCTTCGGCAAATACATCTGCCAGACTACATTTTGACATCCAAAAATTTGACATAATAACTACCTGAAAGCCTCACGTTGAGGGGATTATTTGTCTGTTAAAGGTTTACTGGTTTTTAAATAGATGGCACTGTGCAAATGAAGCTATTGCTTTGCACGGTCAATTGTCAAATACACTATTTAAAATACTATTTAATTCTATCCGACTTCCATACCTATAGGCTCCTAATGGTCTTTTCAATGGCTAAGGGTTTATGAATAAGACAATTTTCCTTCCGGGATTCACCTGATGCTTTTCTTAAACATGAAACCTCGAGTCCAACCCACAAAATAATGCCTTGATTAAAGCAATGTACATTATAAACGTTATCCTAATTTCTAAGATGTCAAACATCAATCATAAAAGAGAACTACTTCTGAAAGAGATGTATGTGTGCTGGGAAGAAAAGATTTCTGTTTCTAATTACAGATGATTCACTGATGAATGCAAATCCTAGCCTGTCTGAGAAGCACTGCTATGACCATCCTCAGGTGTGGTTTGCTGGTTTAGGAACAGGGAAAATGGTAACAGCGGACAGTAGGTGGACCTTAATATTGCTAAAAGGGAATTCTCTTTCAAGGCATTAAAAAAGTTGCATGAAAACACTTTTATTGAAGTTTATAGAAAGCTAAAAAAACCCCATAATCCTAACCAAAGACAGTAACTAAAATGCTGACTAATATATTCTACCAGTCATCTCCTATAAATAGTTCATAGAAATTTCATAATTCCTGTACATACATCCTATAAATATAATTTTGCATGTGGTCTTCCCATTTAATATCAACAGACTTTAAAGGGCAGTAACTTGGAAACTGTCTCAGATATGTGGTGAAATCCGTTTCAATTGAAATAATTTAATGGACAATAGAAATATCATGAAAAGGCCCTATTTTTTCCCATATCTTTGTTGAGTGGAAACAAAGATTCTTAATTAGAATGAGTGGGAATAACCAAACTAATTTAGGCCTCTATTTATCCTCTAGTTTAAAAAGGTAGCCACACCTAGGAACAATATTATAGGGGAATTAAGGGGAAAAAAAAACCCCACAAACTTGTGTCAATTTGCAGTAAGGTCGTTTCCTTAGACTACCAAAGTACATTTATATACCAGCTCCATGCTTCAGGCTTAAAATGAATCTCTCTGAAGCAATGACAGACTTTTTGCCAAGTGACTAGGATATAAACACCGTTTTGGTCAGACAGTGAGACATATGCTATGAAGAAAACAGGTTCAAACTAGGCAAGTGGGTTTCTCTAGAATAAATGAGAGACAGCTCATGCAAACAGCTTCATCTTCAGAGCTTCATGTCTCCGCTGGTGTGAAGTCTTTGCTTCTTCCACGGGGGACGGTGGCACCCTGTTTTCCTGATTCCTTACACTAATGAACTGCTATAAATTTGTTTGCGATATGCCAGAGAGCCCTAACTTCAGCCTTCAGGTAATGCTGAGGATGCAGCCTACATTCTAGACTCACCTTTTGCCAGGTGTACTCTCAGCACTGTGGGCGATTTCCAGGGGAGAATATTCTATTTAAAGAACTACTGTCCCAGCATAACACAAAGAAATCACTTAGGAAGATGCAAGAGCCAGGGAAAGCTTTCAATGATGTTTACACAAGCACAATGTCAGGGCCTCCCTTTCCGGTTCCCTGAGAGGATGGGGAGGAGAGAGCTCATTTGTGACGAAAGGCATATGAGAAAGTACTCAAGCAGCCATGGGAGTGGGAAAATGGAAGTTCTTCCCAAGACAAGTGCACAGACACTCCTTGAGCCCAAGAGTGTGCTGTGTGACCAGGCACTAACATAAAGGAGGGAGGGAGCGAAGGAGCCTAAAGCAGAAACCCAGGCTCTGTGTACCCTATTTTTTACTGCAAGCACAGATATCAAATTCTTCTCCTAGCATGTTTTAAAATGGAATATCTTTAAAACAAGACATATTTAAAGGGCACATTAAAATGTATTTTAAAAACTTCCCACAGATGAACACCAAGCCGACCATTCTCCATTGACAAAATATGCCAAGGCAACATGATAATTACCTTCACCTTTCACTGATGGGCAGCCAGATTCCCAGTCCTCAAATTTGCTTACATTTAAAAATGGAAATAGGCTTCCCATGTGGCTCGGTTATTAAAGAATCTGCCTGCAGTGCGGGAGACCTGGGTTCGATTCCTGGGTTGGGAAGATCCCCTGGAGAAGGGAAAGGCTACCCACTCCAGTATTCTGGCCTGAGGAATCCCATAGACTATATAATCCATGGGGTCGCAAAGAGTTGGACATGACTGAGTGACTTTCACTTCAAAAATGGAAATGACAACATACAGTTTATAATGTTGATGATTTTCCAATTAAATCTCATGATAGGAGAAAAATTAATGTCAGTAAAACAAAAAGATAGCCAACTCCTGAGTTGTGTGATGTTTTAGCAGGACAAAAAACTGTGGTCTCATAACTGTGTGACCCAATGACATCAGAGTGATTTAGCTTTAGTATTACAGGGATAAACTCATAATGAGAAGAACATGGCTGTCACAACATCACATCTCTCCCACAGATAAGTTTGGCTGGTGGTGTTCCCTGATGTATCCCAGGCAACCACAATAAATACCTGTTAGTATTTGAGGTGGTCAGTTCACATCAGTTGAATGAATAAAGAAAGAGGAGTGCATGGTATGCCTGTGAAACTGCGCCAACTGTATGTATCGTGGTACATTAGGCATTGTTTTAAATTTGGGAATGAGGACTTCCCACGGACTATATCTACTGAAATCAAACAAAGACATTCTTCCTTGGACTTCTATGTGGCAAGAGAATAAAAAATCACTGGCACAGAGCCAGGGGGAGTGGCTGGCTCACGTCAAGAAAAGTCTGGAGCAAGCATGGGGCAGTGGGGCTTGCACCTGGGCATCTCCTTCTAGAACTACCTGGGCACCTGACAAGGAGGAG
Organism: Oryx dammah; assembly: GCF_014754425.2. Classification (NCBI taxonomy): domain Eukaryota; kingdom Metazoa; phylum Chordata; class Mammalia; order Artiodactyla; family Bovidae; genus Oryx; species Oryx dammah. Next base: position 46,866,537 of record NW_024070197.1, read on the forward strand.
AGCAGAGGCACACACGGGCTGGAGAGCCCAGGCCAGGTGTAGGCTAATCACATGGGTGGATTAGCTCACTCCATCCTGAAAACCAGCCTTTAAGGTAAATACTGACTGTTATTCCTGCTTTGCGAATGAGGGAGCTAAAGGCGGATTATCCCTTATAAAAGGATTCTTGCCTATGAAGTGCCACTAAGTTATTTCAATTGAAACAGATTTCTTGACTATGAGGCACCCACTAAATTATTTCAATTGAAACAGATTTCTTGACTATGAGGCACCCTGATTTTAGAGCCTGTGTGAGAGGCACTGTCTTAGAGGAACGTACCCTCCCTGGGCTTTCCAGGTGGTGCTAGTGGTAAAGTATCTGTCTGCCAATGCAAGAGTCGCAAGAGACGCAGGTTCGATCCCTGGGTTGGGAAGATCCCCTGGTGGAGGGCTTGGCAACCCACTCCAGTATTCTTGCCTGGAGAATCCCATGAACAGAAGGGACTGGTCTACAGGGTTGCAGAGTCAGACACAGCTGAAGCGACTTAGCACACTCCCTGGGCCTCAGTCTGCAAAATGAAAGCAGCTGACTTATAAGAATTACTGTTCAATATTGAGGTTCAAAATACTCCAGGATGAAGACACAAAATCCCGATCTTTATTGATCTAAAAAGGCCACAGAGGTCTCACTGCATTAATACCCTATCATCTTGATGCATTAAATAGTAGGACCAATTTCATCATGAGGACAGAAGAACATATTCCTGCAATTTTACAATATACTGACAAAATCAGATAAATTTCAATACGTCTATAATTACTTAGAACATATCAGCATGTTACTACAATAACCAAAAGAAACAGGAATTTAACTAGCCTATTCTCCTAGACCAGTAAACACCAGAATTGAATAGGTATCCTAACTTTTATTGCCATCTGTGAATAGCTTACTTCCTAATTGCTCTATATTTCCTAACTAGCCTTTAATACTGTTTTGGTAAGGACTTCAAACAATACTGGGCAGCAGGTATGAAATGGATAGCTAAGTTGAATGGATGACTTAAAGGATTCCCTCATAAGTACCTATATATTGAAACATATTTTATTATGGCTTGCTTTCAAACTGTTGTTTTAAAACCTAAAACATTACCTATTTCAGAGAATAACAGTAAAGCCCTTATTTGTTAAGAAATACAAGATAAAAATTTTAAAAGTGAATAACAGTAATTACCATGCTTTTCAATAAGAAAATCACATTTCATTTTCATATCTTAAAAGGTTTTTATATTTTAAAAACTCAAAAATAATTTTATGAACTCACAGAGTAATACTGTATTTTTCTCAAGCTATTAATATATCCTTATACTGTAAACATTGGAGGTATTTTACTTGGAGTATTTGCTTTTTTAAGATATGCTTCTTTTGATTTTTTTCATGTTAACATTCTGAAAACAGTACAGTTACATTTATCAGCATTTAATTTTTAAAGCTCAAGATGAATAGTTTTGTTTGAAATATCTAACTTGGTAACATCACACACCTAAAATGAATTCAAATTGTGTCAGGGTTTTAATTCATACTGACTTTTAATATGACCCAACTAGTTACTAAGCAGCCAACATTTCCACAAGAGGATAAAATATATCAAGTCTGTTGCTTCTGAAGGTGAAGCAAGATGTAGTAATGATACAGCCTATCACTGAGATCCCAGAAGGAAACAGAATTAAACTCAGTTTGAATGGAGGGATTTTAATGAAGGGACAACCTACAGAGGTGTTGGCAGGGTCTAGAGAATCAGCAGAAGATACTGAGAACCCAGAGAGTGGCAAACCTCCTATCCTCAGTCTGAAGATACAGGGAGAGGGAAGAGTATCACAGGAGGGAGAGCTGGAGCCCAGGAAGGCAGGAGGGGTGCTGGGCAAGAAGATACAATCTTGGAAGGGGGCTGGAAGAAACACCCCAGCTTCTCTCTCCCCCTGTCTCTGATCCCCTACTTGTGCCTTCCTTCTGCTGGCCAAACCAGAAGCCAGATGGAAGGAGTCAGCTTTTAGGGGCAAGAACAGCAAAGAGGAAAGGGAATGGCTCCAGGGAGGGGCTGGGGGCCAGGGCTGGGGAGGCAAAAAGCACTAGGAAACTCAATTACGTCACTGTCCCTGGGGTGTGACTCTGGGTGGCAGGATGAAGTGTGAGCCTCTGATCTCATTTCTCAGAAGTCTACCAGGAAATACCATTTTGGGAAAATAATTTGTTTTAAAAAAATACAAAACCCTCTTGTTCTTCTGCATTCCTCCCCCTCTTCAAGTTTTATTTAAATCTTTCCTTTCGTTTACCTCCTAGTAACACAGAGGTATTTGGTTCAACCAGCCCTCTGGTTGGCAGACTTTGTTTCTATCCTGAGAGCCTTCTGAACTGTAGGAAATCTTTGAACAACTGTCAAGATCTGGGAAATTTCCCTAAGATCCCTATTAAAGTTGGTGATAACTTTTCCCAAAAGTCAACCCAGCCTCCCATGGATGATAGCATTCATCATTTCTTTGGTAAATGTCAAATGCATTTGAAGTAAAACTTGAAGTATTTAGTTTGAATGTTCTCTAATCTATTAATTTTGTACATGTGCATAATTTTTGTGTAACTTCTGGTTATAGGGCAACTGTAAACAAAGACAGGGACTAATCAAAGCTACACTGTAAGAACACATACTAAGAAGCCTTCTCAGCAGAACCAAAAGTTCTTAAGTGGAGGTTCCCTGGGGTGCAGCCCTGACCACGGTCAAATATGAAGTCTGGGGTCGGGGGGACAGAGATCACAGATGATTCATCTTTGCAGTAGCCAAGGCCCTAAAACAGTGTCTTGCACATCTCATGCACTTGATAAATGTTTGTTGAATTGGCTGAACCTTCATTTGTCCCATAATCACTACCCAAAAAGCACACAGATAATTACTTCTTGGAAAAATTCCAACAACTAGTGTTTGATGTCACCTATGTGGTTTCTCTCTCAAGAGCAGTTCTGTAGGATTACATAATTTTATGTTTCTTTCTTCCCCTTTTGGCCTTAATGTAATACATGTGAATAACAGCTTTATACAAAATTCCTACCAGCACAACCACAGCAGATTCAAGGCATCATTTTAAAGATGATGCCAGCATCTTTCAATTTAGCAGATGCAATGGCTAGGGAAATGCATAATTTGGTATTAACTAAAGAGCTAAAGATATTTAATTTAGAATCATTCCCACATTTTGTAGTCTATATTGAAATATTAACTTGAAATGACCTTGACCACTGTAATCCTAAATTTAACACTCTTTAGAACAAAATAGCCTTTCTCTTCTGCTTTATGGGCAAATGAACTAAATGCTAGGAAATGGTACTGCCTGGGCCTTTGAACCAAGGCTAAAAGAGATGAAATGCTATCTGATGTGTATAAACATTAGAGAACCCATTCTGAGTTAATAAAAGGATGAGTTTGTTTCATATCCTGTGACACAATATTCCCTCTTTTCTGAAAATGCTCTCATTTCAACAATAGGGGGTTGTTATTTTTTTTCTCCTCCAGGGTAGGGGTAGAGGAATCAAGATAGCTGTTATATTCCTTTATTAAAATGCATTGTGACAAAAAAATTCAGAGTGTGGATGGGAAACAAACCTTGACTTTACCAAAACATAAAGCTGCATTTAGGGCAGCAGGTAAAGGATTAACAGCAACAGTACAAATTCATTATTTGCAAACTCGACATTCCCTAAATCTCTCTAACACATTGCTTTAAAAGCCTCAGACAGATGATTTTATAATGCTTTACCAACATTTCAACACCTGAAAAACCTCAACAAGTCAAACCTCTAGTCTTAAAATTTCAGACATGACCTCACTCAATTCTTTCATTTTTTATTGCTCAAATTCTCATTTGTTTTCATTAATCAATGAAAAATGAGGAATTTTACATACCTATACACAAAGTAGATTTTCATTTTTTAGGAGCCTAAGAAATGAAAAGGAAGAAAAAAAAAACACAACAAAATGCTGCCACAGAAATATTTTAAAACAGAATGTTAATTATTTATACTTATCACAGCTCTACCATTCAAAGTGCATTCAGACTTCAAAACAAACCCTTTAGTAACATCAGTGCTGATAGTACCTGACTGCAGGTTTAGCTGAAATCTTGAGGATCCCCAAGGACCAAGATAAACACATATATACTGTTCTGGCTATTTCATCACTCTTCATCATTATTCTTTTGGGGTGACATATATTGCAGTTGACCCTTTGAGAGGGACTAAAATAGACATGTATTGTTCCTGCTTGCCCAGCGTCCTTTCTCTAATTTTTCTTTGGAGAACTCCTCTACTCCAGATAATGTGGATCTGACATCAAACCCCTTTCTGAAGGAAGACATCTGAATCCAAGCTTAGTCAATGGAACACTCTATTCTTCATGTTCAGGGAGGGGCAAGTGACTGACACCCCTGTAAGACCAGCTCTACGACTTTTGCAGAAAATATTGAAGAAACAGTGCTATCCATCCTTTCCTTGCTCTGAGTTGGCAGAGGATCTATTGGGCTCTAAGTCAAAACTAGAAAACAGATCCTGATAACCTTGCCTGATGCAGCCAACAACGCTATAACAGGTAAGACCTACCTGTAGGCTTTTTCATCAAATGAGTGAAGTCCTTTATACTTAAGCCAGTTTGAATTGGTTTTGTCACTTGCAGCTAAAAGAATCCTGAGTGTAACAATGTGACAATATTTAAAATAAACATGACTGGTTTTGAGGTTTCTCCTCCTCCTATACATTATCACATTTCATCTCACAGTTCAGGAAAGCATATATCCATTAACATTAAATTCATTATTTTTAAACACATAGGATGTGGAAGAGGGACAAACAATGCCAGGGGTGCGATCATTCCGAAATATGGTGGTCAGGGAAGTCTTCCTTAGGTGGAAGAAAAGTGGGGATGACATATTTCAGAGAACTCAATTGTTATCCATCAAATGAATGAATAAACAGTTTATAGCAGAGCCAGGAGTGATCCTTATATTAATTCCCTAATTGATAAATTAGGAAGCTTCTGCAGTATCCTAGGCCAGATATGATGAAGCCCAGACAGACTCAAACAAATAGGACATAAAGTAGAGTCAAGTTAGATGTGAGGCTCCCTAGGTGGTACATGTTGTCACTGGCATAGGATAAGAGACAGAGTTTGGGTGATAAAGGGAAGGAGACAAAGTATGGATCAGTTAAATATGCCTGCAGGATATCTAAAGGAGAGCGATCCAGCAGGCCCTTAGAATGGTAGGCCTGGGATGCAGGTAGGCTGAGACTGGCCATACAAGATCCCCAGTGGCATAGGGATGGCAGTTCCGGCTTGGGCAACGCCCACGAGAGCCTCCCCAACGAAAGAAGAGGAGAAGGCTGGAGTCCACCATCTCTCTCTAGATAATCTCAGTCCTGTTTGTGAGCTCCATGAGAACGGGCTTCCTCACCAGACAGCCTTCAGTAAATATCTGTGGAATATCGGAGTGTGTAGACCCCGGGCACTGAGCACATGCTGTTGATTCTACACGGGTATTTCTCCAGGTACTCTCCACTGCTGGGGCTGCCAGGCTCCGCGGCTATACAGAGTACAGTGTCATTATTCAGATCTCACCTCCTAAATTAGTTCATGCTCTCACATTAGGTGTAATCATAGCTGGCAACGCTTTCTGGGGATGTCTCAAACAGATCTGACTTGAAAAAACAGTTTTCTGTCAATTAACTTGAAGTAGAATTGTTGCTCTTCCCCCGCCCCTTCTCTTTCTCCTGGGCGAACCCAGTGACCCCAGCAGGCAGGCATCCCAACAGAGGCGAGGTTCCGAGATGGGTACCCCAGATGAGTCTTTAAACAGCTATCTAAGTCTCACAGACACAAAGCTGAAATGTGCGGCTGTTGGCCATTCCAAAGCAGTCTTCCTGCGTAGGGGAGAGCCTACCCGAGGAGGCGGCAGACCCCGCCGGCGGCGAGCCGGGAGACCGAAAGGAGGTGCTGTCAGCCCGCGATCCAGGTTTGTCCAGATCCCCGGGCTCGCGCCTGGCCGCCGCCTGCCGCACGTCTGCTTTGGTTCGGTTGAGCATGCGGGTTCAAAGTCGCCCGGCGGGGACCCAAGCGCCAGGTGCTCCGGGGGACAGCATTCCCGCCCGCCTCTCATTCGGGTCCGAAGCCTCTTGCCTTGGACTTGACAGAGAGGTCTGATCGCCCTCCAGCTTCCACCTAATGGCAGGTTAACCGCTTGCATTCCACGCCTTTCCTCTTACCACCTCTGTAGCTCCCCTCTCTCTGTCACTTAGCAAAGCTGTGTTTTACTGTGTTGACTACGTGTGTGTAAAGCTCTAAGTTAACGCGTGAGGTAAAAATTCATTAGCCTTGAAATTTCAAAATCACCCTTGAAAAATCGCCCATAAATCACAAGATTTGGTGTCTATATGCAAGGCAATAGTATGTAAGTACACGTGGACAAATCATGCCACAAAGGTGCACAGTAAATAAAATGAGGATGCAAAGTATAAAATTTTGAGTGCAAAAGATTAAAATGGTATCAGGGAAATGAACCTGTCTGCGATGCCACTGTACTTGCCAGTGCCTCCTGCACTAGACTGTAAGAGGCACGAAGGCAGGCCTCGTCCGATTTTGCTCATCACTATGTCCTCAGCGCCTGGAAGCCTGGCACTTCGGGTCCACAAGTGTTCAATGATCTATCTCGAATAAATGAAATAAAGAATAAATGAGTGCACGCTCGATCCGACTCCGCGACCCGCAGAGTGAGCACTTCGAGAAGCGGGATAGAGCTGCCGGCCCAGCGCCACACTCTTGGCCGCGAGGCCAGGATGTGGACACTGGCCTCGATGCCCTGCGGCGCCAGCTCCCAGCGGCTGCACGTGCGCCTCCTCGCACCGCGGCCTCGGCGCACGCCCCGCCCCACCACGCACGCACGCGCCCTGAAGCCCGGCCGCCGGGTCGGCCCGCTTGCCGAGGCTCACCCGCGCGCCCGCTGCCCCTCACCCTTTTACCCACTGGGGGGCGCTCCCCTCCCGCCCCACGCGCCCACACTCGCGCGTCTCTCGGTCTCTGGCGACTCTACTCCGGAACCTGGGCGTGCGCGCCGCCTCCTACCTGAGGGCCGGCGAGGGAGGAGGGCGGAAGGGCTGAGGGGGCTGAACAAGACCGTATCGGGAGGCGGGAGACAAGAGAGCGAGCGGCTGCCGCAGACGGCACAGAAACGCGGGCGCGCGCGCGCGCGTTCCCGGCCCTCGCTCCCTCCGTCGACTCTCCGCCTGAGCCCAACCCTGCTGCCGCGCGCCGCCGGCCTCGCCGCGCCTAATAACAACGGCGCCCGGGGTCAGGTGGCCGCGCGCGGACAGCGCCGTCATTGGCTCGGCGGGGAGCGCGGCGCGCCAGGATTGGCCGGGGGGTGGAGCTTCTGCCGGTGCGGGGGCGGGGCTGGAGAGGGAGGCGGGGAGGGAGGTGGTAGGGGCGGGGCCAGGCCGCGGTCCGCGCCTTTGTGCCCGGTGCGCGCTCTCCGCCGGCTCCGGCTGCATCGCCGGCTGCATCAATAATTCAGAGCGGCGGCGGCGGCGGCAGCGGCCGGTGCGGGCAGGAGGCGGCGGAATCAGCGGGAATCGAGCGGCAGCGGCTATGCATCCAAGTGCGGCTGGGCAGCCACGGTACCCCTGAGGCCCGGGCGGGGCTCCGGGAGCATCGCTCGGGGGGCACGCTTGCCCAGGAGTGCAAGAAGACCCGAAGTGTCCAGAGCGGCGTTGGCAGAGCTGAACACGGATCTGAGGAGGGGGCTTCGGAGCCGGGCTGGGGCGGGGGGGCGGCTGGCGCAGGCAGCCCCCGGGGTGGGGGGCGGGGTGGGCGCCGGCGCCGCGATGCTGGGCGTCGTGGAGCTGCTGCTGCTGGGGGCAGCATGGTTGGCGGGCCCGGCCCGCGGGCAGAACGAGACGGAGCCCATCGTGCTAGAAGGCAAGTGCCTGGTGGTTTGCGACTCCAACCCTACGTCCGATCCCACGGGCACAGCTCTGGGCATCTCTGTGCGCTCCGGCAGCGCCAAGGTGGCTTTCTCTGCCATCAGAAGCACCAACCATGAGCCGTCCGAGATGAGTAATCGCACCATGATCATCTACTTCGACCAGGTGAGTGCTCCAGGAAGACTGGATGGGTGGGGGTTGGGGGAGAGGTAGTAGGTAGATGTTCGACCCTCTCCGAGGTCTCAGCGGAAATGCGGGGACAAGAGTTCGGGACAGATTCTTGTCCACTCCCCTTCGTTCCCGTCTCGTTATAGGTACTAGTGAACATCGGGAACAACTTTGATTCAGAACGCAGCACTTTCATCGCCCCGCGCAAAGGAATCTACAGTTTTAACTTCCACGTGGTAAAAGTCTACAACAGACAGACCATCCAGGTCAGCTGGAGCCTCAGGGCCAGGCCCCAGCCCCGGTAGGGGGCTACTGGCCGCGGGAGTGAGTCGGCCCGGCGAGGGTGGGAAATAGAAGGGGCAGCCGCATGTCCCCGGGGCAGCTTGGAGGAATGGGTAGCAGGGCCTCACGGTTCTCTGGCTTGGACTCTCCCTTGTTTTCCAGTCATGGGTTCTTGAAACCACCTCCAGGCACAGTTTTCTGCCTCCGCCTTGTGGGACCCTCCAAAGAGGTTCTCCCGTTACGGAACCCCGGGGATTTCTCTTTAGAGTTTCTGTTAGCATCCCAGACAGTTCCCGTTTCCGGAAGCTTTCCGCGGATCATCTCCTTCAGCACCACGGACAGTATCCCCGACTCCTGTCCCAGCTCTGAAGCGGGCGAAAAACCTGTGCGCTTGCATTCAGTGCCACGCTCCGGGGGAGTCCTGGCGTCCCTCTGGGGACCCACTCCGGATTTCTGAACAAGTAGCGCCTAACTATATCAGTTGAAAGGTGGAGAGAAAAGGGAGGGGCGTAGTGCCACACCCTCCTGGCTCCAGCCTTGCCCCAGCCAGCACTCACTGGCTCTCCAGGGTTCCCAAAGGTTTTCAGGTTTGCTTTGGGCGGACACAGAAGGCGGAACGCGCGGCTGGGGAGAGGGCCCTGGGCCTTTATCTGCTGATGCCACCGCAAGGGCAAAGCCAGGCGGTGGAGGGCAAGGCTGGATTTGGGACGAAAACTGAGCCCGGAGTTTGAGGATGAAGCACGGAGTGCAGCTCTGAGAGAGATTTCTCATCTGCCGAAACCTTGCCTGGCTCCTCCGCTGCGTCTCTGCTGTGTCCTGGCATCTGGAATCGGGAGGAGCCAGGGTTTTTGTTTGTATTTGTTTGTGTTCCCGGAAGCGCCAGTTGTCTGACTTTCTCTCTGAGGCTGGCGGGGAGGGCAGGGCGGAAGGTCTCTGGGCGCCTGAGCCACCTACGGGTTCACTAAACTGGATAAAAAGAGCGCAGTCAGGGTTCGATTCGTTTGGGGAGCAGACCCTTTCTGTCACCCAGATGGGCCGTCTTTCTCTTCATTGGGCAGTAAATTATAAAGCCCCTTTTCTTTCCGCCCCCGCCCACCCGTCGCTCCCTGCTTCCAAGCTTTACGTCTGTCAGCCAAGCGGTGAAGGTTCGCTATTTTATCTACGCTTCGGTACCCCACTGGGTTGCCCCTCTGAAGCCAGCCTTTCTCTTTCTCAGGTGAGCCTCATGTTAAACGGGTGGCCGGTGATTTCAGCCTTCGCTGGTGACCAGGACGTGACCCGGGAGGCCGCCAGCAACGGAGTTCTAATCCAGATGGAGAAAGGCGACCGAGCATACCTCAAGCTGGAGCGAGGAAACTTGATGGGGGGCTGGAAATATTCGACCTTCTCCGGATTCCTCGTATTTCCCCTCTGACTGGCATATCTCGGGAATGGAGGCAGGGAGAGGGCGAAGGCAGGAGGGGGGAAAATGATAAAGAGGCTGAACTTTAGAGGACGAGAAAGCGGCACGACTTGGAACTTCCTACTTGTTCCCCAGCTGTATCCGGTAAACGAAGCGCAGCCCGGCGGTTGGACAACTTAGTCCATTTCCTCTTTAGGAGATGTAAATTCCGCTTAGCTCTGCGCACTCCCATTTCCAAAATAAACTCGCCCCCAACTCCAGTTGCAGTAATCAAGACAGACAGACTGCCTTGTCACTGTTTCTTGGCCCGTGTTCATATTCCCTACAATTTATGTAAAAGAAACTTTGCATTTCACTGTATAATGTGAAATATCTGCCTCCTCTGAGTCCCGCTCTGAATCTTTTCATCCCCTGAAATCTAATATGTCCCTCCCCCCTTTTTTTTATTTTGGAGAGGGGGGAAGGATTTTTTTTTTTTTTGGATGGGGAAGTAGTTTTAATTTGGCAAGTACTGCTCTTAAAACACCGCTCGAATTAATTAGCTGAAGGTACTTTGTATGTATCCTCGGCTGCTTGTTAGCAGAGAAAGGACTCACCTCAGTGGTGACTGGTTTAAAAAAAAAGAAATATATATATATAAATATATATCATTTGTACACGAAGAACTGTTCCCAGTGGAAACTGGCTGTATTTCCGTATTTCTATGTCCCATTTGGAGTGATCGTGAAATCTAAGGCTGCTTGGTGTTCTGATGCTTGTCAATGCCCTCGTATTCTGTGGCTCCACTAAACGCCAGGAGGTTCTTCCGGACGCTTCCTCGTCTTCTGTAATATACCTGTGAATAGCCAAGATTTAATTTTGCTTTAATCCAATAAAGTTCAAGTGGAACTTTTATTTTTCTGAAACAGCTTTCTAAACTCCGCACCTCCCCTAGTTGCGAGGTCTGGGGGCAGGGGTGCGGAAGGGTGAGATTCAGAGGTGTAGGGGACTTGGCGGCGTGCAAGCCGAGAAAGGCTAAGGCAGGAGGACGTCCTCGAGATGTCGGCCCTCGCTCCTTCCTGCGCGGGCCTAGGGCCAACCCTCCATTCCGCCCTGTGCTCCCTGCTTTGGCGCAAACGTAAGAAATTTGGCTGAAATCTTGCTAGGCCAGGCCCGACAGCCGGCCTGGAAGCGAAAAAGGCTTTTCGCAGTCCAAGTGCATCAGGAATAATTCCAACTCGAGGAGCCAGAACCTTTCTGCCCTTTCGTCACGCTTCCCACGCCTCTGCCTCCGGACCGTCCGCTCACAGATCCCGAAGCTAAGTCTGTTTTATTCCGCCTCCTCGGAATCACGAGTCCGCGCCGGCGGTATTACCGGGTGCCGGGGACCTGTGACCGCGCTCATCGCAGGACTTGTATTCAAGAGGTTCGTCCAGGAGTTTTGATTGTATCGGAACATAATGTGAAAGCAAAATTGAAATAAACGACTTCGTTTTAAGTCTGGAAGTCTGACCAAGTCGCTTCGGCAGAGGGGAGGTCGGGCCGGGGGAAGCAGGTGGGCGGCCAAGGGGCGGGAGCCGCGGCCTGTATGGGCCCCTCTGGCTCTGGTCCTTTTGGAGGTTTCTCCTGGCCCGAGATGGAGAGAAGCGGGAAGGAGGTTAATAATAACAGCACCGTAAACAATGTTTCTCGATGTATTCCTGAGGCTCCTCCTGACTTAGAGTCAACAAGCGAGCGGCCTGAGCTGAAACTCAGTCGGGGCTTCTCCGCACACAATCCAGGGGCTCGGGCGTCTAGCTGGTGCCCTCAGCGGCCCCAGCGGCCCCGGACCCCTCAGGGGTTAAGCAGGGACTTGGGAGTGAGCAGGGGAACCGGTGTTTTTCCTGCCCCACAGTTCTCCACCTTAGTCAGTCCCCAGGGAAGTGAGGATAAGGAGTCCTAGAGGAATTTTTAAACTATTCTTAAAGAAAAAAGACTGTAACCCCCCACCCCACCCCCACTTTCTCCGCATTCTTCCGGTTGGGAGGGAGAAATCTGAGAGAACTGGAGCGCCGGGCAGTGGAACTAGCTCGACCCTCGCTGGGCGGGAGCACAGCCAGCCCGCCAGGCATCGGCATACCGCACAAGCTAAGGCTCACCGCCGCGAAGGTTGGGTAGCCACCGCTCACGGGAACTGAGCCCCAAGCACCCTTGAAACTGACTCGCCTGTGAGTGGGTGGTCGGCGAGCAGACCCGCACTGTGGATGTCCAAGCGGTGCGACCACCAGGCGGTGCTCTGCAGGGGTACTTTGGCAAGTCCTCTTGCTTGGCCTCAGTTTTCCCATCTGTATAAAGAGGGAGGAATCTGAACATCTCCAAGAGTCCTCCTGCCCCGAGGTTCTAGCCTTTCTCTCTGGTCTTTTGCCTGGCTTTAGGGAGTCCGGCTGCAGCCAGGGTGATCTGGAGCCTGTAGGCTAGCCCGGAGGCAGAGAGAAGCGGCCTATCCAGGAACTCAGGTTCACTTTGAGCCCTTGCTCTGGGACCTGAAAGGTCAACACAGATAAGGAGTGAAGGGGCCCTCAGTGGGACCAGAGTGCGAAGTTATCCCTTGATTCTGCTGGGGCTCCAGCTGGCCCCTTCCTGGCTGGAGAGCTTTCTCTCCAAACTCTGACCTTGGGGATCCTTCTTATCTGGTTTCAGCCACTTCTTTCATCTCCTGATTCCTTCTCTCCACCATCTGATGAAGCGGTCTCCCACTCCCGTCTTCACCTGCCGTTTCTTTGCTTCAAGTTGAAACACCTTTTTTCTTTTTCCCCGCTTGGTAGAATCCTCTCTTTCTGGAGATCTAAGCAGTTCAACTAAAAGGCCTTGTCCTCTGCGAAGTGGTCCTGTCCATACAGCACAGACCCTGCCTTCCCCAGGCTCACAGCCCCCTCCTCAACCTTCCACCAGGCCCTACCTGGAGTTGGCAGGGAGGACAACTTTGAGCTGTGGACAGCTTTTTCTTTAAGACCATCTGGGGCCTGGCACTTGGCAGTTGGGCCACCTCCCTCACCTCTGGGGCAAATGTGGAGGTGATGGTTACTCTGCCAGAGGCAGGTGAATGACCTTCATCTGAAAATTGTGCTCCAGCTTCAAGGAGGGTGTGTTGGGGACTGAGAGGGTTAGAGAAAAGGGGGTTATTAGCTCAGTAGGGACTACCTCCCTGCCCCCAACCAGAGGCTAGGAAGGTGGGGGGAGGGTGTTATTCTAACCCACTCTAGAATGGCTTTCTTTAAAGCTTAGACTCCTCTAGGCTTTTCTAGATCTGGGTCCTGCTCCTTGCTTTTATCTCAAATAAACCTGATCAGAATCCAGGCTGTAGGAGTTCCAGGACCACATCTTCACTCAGCTTCATCTTCTGTCTGAAAGATTCCTTTCCTGACCGGCTCACCTTGGTTACTTCCTTCTATTCTGCCTCAGTGGTCACCTCCCACGGGAAGACCTCCTCACCCCAGACAGGAGAGTGGTTACCACTTCCAGGCCTTCTGCTTTGGAGTGTGGTCTCTCTTACCACACTGCCTCCTCCCCGACCCAGTTCGTGAGTTAGGGCGGAGGGAAACTATGCAACTACAGGCAGGCTGAAGCGGGGGTGGGGGTGGTGAGGGTGTGTGTTGGGGGAAGGGGAGGTCAGATGGGGGGGATGTAGTAGGGTGGTTTCTAGGACCCAACAAGCCCAGACCAGACTCGGAGGTCGAGGTGTGCCAGGCAGCACCCTGAGCTTCTGGGTGTCTCCGGACCAGCGCTGGATCCCTGCCGCCTGTGTTGTCTGCTGCGCAGCGCGTGGCTGCGCGACGTTCCGCGCAAGGTCCCAGGGATCGCTCGCTCGCTGGGGCTTCCACTGTCAGCAGAGCTGGGAGCGCGCCCTCCAAGCTGCGCTGGAGCTGATGCTCGCAGCCCGGGCGGATTGGCTCCTAATGAGAACATAATTACCCAGATGGAGAGGGAGCCTCACCCCGCTCCTTAATTGTTACCGTTATGGGGTAGTGGAGAGGCAAGAGAGTGCTGGGCTGAGCTACTGGGCCAGGCCTTTCCGCGCATACAGGGAGGGGTCCTGGGACCCCTCGCCCCGACCCGCACACCCAGCTAAGGTGAAGACTTAGCGCCCTGCTCTCGACCCCTGGCGCGCAGCGCGTCCTGATACTACTTCCTCCCCCAGCCCGAACCGCGTTTTCCTCAACTCCTAGATGCAAGAGGTGGATTAGATGTCTAGGGTATATCCTCCAGGTGACCTGACTTTTCTGATCAGCACGTCGGTGAGTCGTCTTCCCCGTCCCCATTCGCCACACACCTCCAGGCTGCGTTTGTCACCCCTACTAGCTTTCAAACAAAGCAGTGTCACCTTTTACCGGGTCTGCGGAGGCCAGAGGTGCCCTTGAACAGGAAGGTCAAGCTGGCAGGGAAAGTGGAGGTTCCCTTCCTTTGAGCCAACTCAGAGGGAAAGAAAAGCTTTCTGGAGACGATGACAAAGGTCTCTTGGCCTCTTTGCACAGGGCTCCTCATTGAAGATACACGCACCCTCTACCTGAGCCTCAGTTTGCTCACATTTCAAATGGGAACAATAATATCTACACAGCAGGGTGGTTGCTAAAAGGTATAAAGATGCTCAGCACTGCCTGTGGCAAGGGAGGCGCTGAATAAATGGAAGCAGCAATGAGGAGCAATGGCCACGGCAGAGCTATCACTATCAAAGACTTGAAGGAACATCAAGCAGACAGGAAAGCTAAAACCACAGGAGGAAGGGACACAGAACATGTGAGTTAGGATCCTGTGTCCTCTCTTCCCCGTGCACATTCATCTCCCCACCCACCTCCAGTTAATCATGAGAACAGGAGGATGTTACCCTGGAAGTGTCTTTCATCTCCATCCCTGTTGCCCATATATTTGTGTCAACGACTGGATGAATACTCTAGCTTCATATCTGCATTCCCTTTGGGTATGAGTGCTGTTTACATATCTGTGTTCATTTTTAAAAAAATGATGCCATTTTTATTTTTTAAAATTAATTTATTTATTTTAGTTGGAAGCTAATTACTTTACACTATTGTAGTGGTTTTTGCCATACATTGTCATGAATCAGCCAGGGGTTCCCCATCCTGAACCCCCCTCCCACCTCCCTCCCCATCCCATCCCTCAGGGTCATCCCAGTGCACCAGCCCTGAGCACCCTGTCTCATGCGTGGAAACTTGGACTGGCAATCTGTTTCACATATGAGGATATACATGTTTCAATGCTAACAGTTTTTGGACTCTATGGGAGGAGAGGGTGGGATGATTTGAGAGGAGAGCATATCTATGTTCATTAAGAGGGTGAGCTGCTTGCATCCTGCTCATCTTGCTTGGCCCTGTGCCCCCTGTGGTGGGCACAGAGCAGGACTCCTGTGATTGTGTCAGGAGTGACTGGCCTGGTTGCAGGATATGGACCCAGCCAGTGAAACTGCCCTTCAGGGGGCCTCTCAGTCCTGGAAGCACCCCATCACTGATAGGGATGCTGACGTGGACGTGCTTCCACACTCTGTGCTGGCTGGGAAACCTTCCTGGGCAACTGCACTTCTCATCTCTTCCTGTTTCATCTGTGCTCAGCCTGTCCCTGGAAGTCCCACCTTTGACCCTGGGAAAGTAGTGAGCAGGGACAGTGAGGAAAAGGTCAAGATTAGACATATTGGTTGGTGTTTGGATTTGTTGCTAGGTCTTAATGCTGAGAAAACACTCCTGGCAGCATTTAGAAGACACTGTGTAGCTGAAGTCAGGAAGGAGAACTTTATGATTATAAAGAAAGAACTTCCAAGTGTGTGACTACAGTCCAGAGCCCATGGGGGTCTTTGTTCATCTTTCTCAACCCTGAAGAGGTCAGGGAGAAGGTGCAGAAGGAGGGAGCAGAGGAGGGGAGCAGGCTCCAATCTGATCTTGAGGTCCACCCCATATACGAAGTCCTCTCTGAATGCTACCCATCAGGGCTTGGCCCTCTGATGACCCCCTGAACTCTCTTATTCAGGTCACACCCTGACCACTTGTATGTTAAGCTTCATGGGGCATCAGCTGTCATCTGTGGTTTCTCACAGTGCAACCAGAGCCTGGCACAATGTCAGGGTTGGTAGATGCTCAATGCTGCTGCTAAGTCACTTCAGTCGTGTCCGACTCTGTGCGACCCCATAGACAGCAGCCCACCAGGCTCCCCCGTCCCTGGGATTCTCCAGGCAAGAACACTGGAGTGGGTTGCCATTTCCTTCTCCAACGCATGAAAGTGAAAAGTGAAAGGGAAGTCACTCAGTCGTGTCCGACCGACTCTTAGCAACCCCATGGGCTGAAGCCTTCCAGGCTTCTCTGTCCATGGGATTTTCCAGGCAAGAGTACTGGAGTGGGGTGCCCTTGCCTTCTCTGAGATGCTCAATAAATGCTCCCTGATTGAATGAGTGAACATGTGAGTGGATGAGGAGCAAGGAGGGAGGGATTACTGGTTGTGTGGTGAATGCATTTGTCTGATCCACCAGATTGTGAACTCCATGAAAGTATCCACCTTGTTATTGCCTTATTTATAGTTACATTCTCAATGCCTATCACACTGCCTGGAATAGAGTCAGCATGAACAGTATTTCCTGAACAAATGAACAAAGAATTATGGTACTTTGGACCATGGGATTCTAGAATGCAGGCTTGAAATACTGTACACTTCTTGAGATTCCCACTATCCTCATGAACAGTCACATTTTATAGAGTGAAATTGAATTGTACTAGTTGTCTGCAGTTGACATTATAACACAAGTCTTTCTTGCATGCAGCTTGCCCCATCCTGCCCCCAACATATGGTCAGCTCCTTAGAGGGCAGGGGGCATATTTAATTTTAAAGGGTAACACCTAATAACATGATTCACTATTGGTCGATTGATTGCTTAATCAAGGATCAAGCCATCAAGTCTGTGGCAGTGGGTAGGGTTGAAGCCCCTGGTGATGGCGCCAATCAGCTGGTGAAGCCCAGCAGGATTTTCCATGGTGCCAGTAGAGTAGTCAGGTATAAGCAGTAGCCACGCAGCACCTCAATCAATTGGGGAGCTGGTATTTCCCCAGCAGACCCTGGCTTGTGGCTGGGAATGGGATTTCTGGGGTTTTGCTCTAGCTAAATGCAGAATGACCTCTGAAGTCCCTTCACATTTTGGATTCACTGGTGGCTCAGATGGTAAAGAATCCATCTGCAATGCAGGAGATTGGGTTTTGATCCTTGGGTTGGGAAGATGCCCTGGAGAAGGAAATGCCTACCCACTCCAGTATTCTTGCCTGGAGAATCCCATAGTCAAAAGAGGCCAGTGGGCTAAAGCCCATGGGGTCCCAAAGAGTTGGACACAACTGAGTGACTAAGCACACAAGCAGACCATGGAGGTGGAGTTGGTTTCATCTAAAGAAAATCAAAGATTTCCCAAATCCCCCTTCTCTCTTTGACTCAGTGTCCGGCTGGGTGTTCAGCCCAACAAAGAGTTTTCTGGAATGCTCTGCTTGCCAGCAGCAATCTGCTTCCTCAGGTGAGGCTCTAAGGGCCCTTTATTCCATCATCAGAAATTGCCTGCTTTCAGGGAAATTTACACAGAGGGAAGAGGGAATTAAAAGGAGAGACAACTGGGCATCGTGTCCTCCTCATTTAAAAGGGAGCTGTGTGCTCTGCCCAGATCCTGTATTGGAAGACTCTCCTTTGTATTCTGAGAGGCTCAAAAATAAACTCCCCAAAGTGTACTTCCACTGAGAAGTTCAGATGATTTTATAATGACTCCAAATATGGAATTAAAATGCAGCTGATGAGGAGCCTACAATTTTACTAACTCATCATGATCAAAGTTGGTCAGTTTAAGTCTCAGCAATGTTCCAAATGCTCACTCACTCTCTCTTTTTGAAGGAGTTCATTTCAGGTAGACAGATTATTTACTTATTCTGAAGATGCCAAGGGAAAGGGCGCGTTAGCAATACCAATTGAGCTGTGGATGCAGGCTTGCAGCTCAGCCTTCATGTGGCATCTGAGTGTCTGTTGCTTTTCCTTCTTTTCCCTCTGGGTTCTCTGTGCTTCGTAAGTGGGACGACAGGTCCACCTAAATCACCTCCAGCATCAGTATGAGTGACAGTGGTGTGTTCTGAGGCTGTGAAGTTTGTAGTTATTTTTATTGATTGCCTAAATGTGTCCCTGTCTCTTGTCATAAGAAGCTTGGATCCAGGCTGAGGACAGAAGCAAGTCTGTTCCCCCAGGAGGGAGACTATAGCACCTCCAGATATGACCTCTAAAGGGGCAGTGGGGGTCTTCATGTCTGAATTTCCACCTTACATCTGTCACCAGAGTCCTGTATTCTAGCCTCAAGCCTGCAGAGAAAGCCACCTGGTGACTAGCTTTCAAAGCTGTCACATGGATCTTCTTTGGGCCCCTCATAATTAATTCTTCCCTCGGTAGCCAGAGTGAGCTTCTCAAAACATAAACCCAAAACCACACGGCATGAAGCCACCTTGTGCTTCCACAATGTACTGTGCCTTTTTACTATTGCTGGCTGGGCCTCTCTCATCCAGCTCCAGCTGACCTCAAGGAGCTCACCTTCTATTGTTTTCCGCTACTGCAGAGGAGCTCATTCTGGCTTTCCGTCAGCTCCTAGAATATGCCAAGCTCTCTCCTGTCTCAGAACCTTTGCACCTGGTGATCCTTTGGGGCCATTTCCTTCTCTTTCGGGTCTCAGCAGGCCACCTTTGATTACTCTCTCTGATACCAAACCACTTCCTCTATTACCAATTGAGCTCTATTTCATTGCCCTGAAATGCTCATTTATCTGTTTGCTGGTTTGCTGTTTCTCTCCCTCCCTAGGAATACAGACCTGGTCTGTCCTGAGTGTTTGTCTGCAGGGTTTGGAATAGAACCTAGAATGGTAAATGAGTGAGTGAGTGAAAGTCACTCAGTCGTGTCCTACTCTTTGCGATCCCATGGACTATAGAGCCCATGGAGTTCTCCAGGTCAGAATACTGGAGTGGGTAGCCTTTCCCTTCTCCAGGGGATCTTCCCAACCCAGGGATTGAACCCAAGACTCCCACATTGCAGGCGGATTCTTTACCAGCTGAGCCACAAGGGAAGCCCAAGAATGCTGGAGTGGGTAGCCTATCCTTTCTCCAGCAGATCTTCCTGACCCAGGAATTGAACTGGGGTCTCCGCATTGCAGGCAGATTCTTTACCTCCCTGATACAAATATACAAATGGCTGATTAGAAATTAGCCATCCGATCATAATCCATTAGAGCAGAGGTGTCTTCTCATTGGTCCCTTCTCCTCAGGAGTTCAGAGGAGCCATTAAACATGTCATCCACCAGAAGCATATCCATTCAGAGGAAAAGCATGCTGGAAGCCTTGGGGTTAAAGATGGGGGCTGGAAAATTGACCTCTTATCATTTACAGGCCCAAAGAATGTTTCAGACGTTGTTTTGTTGTTTGTTGGTTTTTGTTTAATTCAGCTAACCATGCTGTGCACTAGGGAAAACTGAAATGAGCTGTGAATGATTGGATTCTTTCCCACTGAAGTTATCCTGCAACAGACAAGCATGAACAAGAGAACAAGGAGAAAACAGACCTTGGTCTGCTGCAGAGGGGGGAAGCAGCCAGGGTACAGTTTCTGGAACCGTAACTCTGCTTGGAGCAAAAGTGGGCGGTGAGGCGGGGACTAAGAAAGGAGAATGAGGGCTGGGGACTTATATGCACAAGACAGAAGGCAGGCTCTTGACTCTCTCCAAGACGGGAAGAGGCAGCACTTTGGGCAGAAATGACAACCATGTGAATCTAAGCCTGCAGAGAAAGGACATGTATGTTCAGACTGCAAAATATTCACTGCTTAAATACCCAGCTAGCCCAGAGCTCTCAATCACACATTTATTCAACAATACTCACAACACTGCATGCAGGCCCAGCACCGGCTCTGCACTATAGGTCCAGTAGAAAAGCCCAGGCAGGGGGCCAACCTTTCCCGAAGTCCAGCTGAAGGGAGAACAGTACAGAGAAAGATAGGAAATTAAGGAAAGGGGCTTAAGCTGTCTGAGCTCCTTGACTTAACCCTCTCTCTGCCACACCACTGTGAACTCCTCCTGGGCATGACCTTTGGGTTTCACCCACCTTTCTATGGCAGAGAAGGGGGCACTGGTTAAGAGACCAGGCTTTGAGTTAAGTAGAGCTGCTTTTGTGGGTTGCCTTTGTTGCTATATTCATCAGAACTCTTATGGCTTCAAATCATAGAAACCCAACTCAAACTGGCCTTAATGCCATCCTCCCTAAAGAATTTATTGAATCCCATTACAAACAAAACAAAACAAAACAAAACAACAAGGATAATTAAATTTAGGTGTGTTCAATCCAGACACCTTAAGCAATGTCATTAGGAATCTGCCTCTTTTAACAACTGGATTCATTTCCAGGCCCCTAATTGTGGCAGCAATATCAGACTCACATTTTATCTAGTTTCCCCATGAGAAAGATAACATTTTCTTTCTCTATTGGTCCAGAAAAAATTCTAGAGCTGATGAGTATTGGATTGACTTAAATATATATCGGAACTAGTTTCCTTGAGCAGAGGGATAAAGTGAGCTAACTGGTCAGGCATGGAGCCTGCTTGGGAGTAGGGGTGAGGATGGGGAGAGGCAGTCCTTTCTGGGGCCAGCTGGTACCAGTGAAGGGGGACTGCAGGTGAGGTGAGCAAAAGCAATAAATGTTCACCATACAGCCACTTCCTATAAGGGAAGTGTGACTTCAAGTAAGGGGTTAATTTCCCTGAGTTTTGGTTTCCTTGTCTGTTAAAGTGAGATGAGCCATAATCTCTAATTCTGGATTAATGAGGTAATATATACAAAAGATTTAATAGAGTGAAGGACATAGTAAGTGCACAGTAAACTGTAGTTATTATTTTTGCTCCTGAGACAATTTTGCCAGTGCCCATGCACTCTGGCATTGTTACTTATTTATATCACAAAGATATCTTTTTTTTTCCCCAGGAAGAGCACAAGCAAGCAACTCATGGCCTATTCATGCTTATTTGTGCATTCCAGTCATGTGGAGATCTTGTTAAAATGCAGATTCTGATTCTTTATATCTGGGCTGGGGTTTGAGATTTTTCCAATTCTAATAAGCTTTTTAGAATTGACTTTTTAAAAGAATTTTTCAATTTTAATAATCTTTGCCAAAATCTGCATGACAAACTCACTACAGATGACATTTGAGTAGTAATGGTATAGGACCATGTGTATCCCATAGCTATTTCCTAAATATTTGTCCCCAGAGAGATGATATGGGGTGGGAGGTGGGAGGGGGGTTCAGAATTGGGAACTCATGTACACCCATGGCGGATTCATGTCAATGTATGGCAAAACCAATACAGTATTGTAAAGTAAAATAAAGTAAAAATAAAAATTTTAAAAAAATTGTTAAAGGAAAAAAATGATTGAGACAAAAAAAAAAAAGAATCAAATGGGACTTTTTTGGGGGAAGAGAATTTACTGGTGGCTCACATAACACAAAATAAACATGAGAGATAAAGAATGATTCAGCCATAATTTGATTACCAGTGCCTGGTCTCTATCTCCCTCTCTCTTATGCTCAGCCCCTTTCACTCCTCACAGTCACAGGACAGCTGCAGGAGCCTTGGCTCTTTCATTTTCTCTGCTTCAAATTCTTTACCCAGAAGTCTTTGCAAAATTCTTATGGCATCTCATGGCTCTGAAGGAGTCTCAGGCCAATTTCTAGATCCATCTCCATGGAAAGACAATGCAGGCTCTGATTGGCCAACATAAGTTTTATTCCCCTTGGGAGGTCAGAAAATGATATCCACTTCATTGAAGCATTCAGGATAAAGTGTGTGTGTGTGTGTGTGTGTGTGTGTGTGTAGGAGGATTTTCAAACTAGAATTGAAAGCTAGCACAGAAAGTCAAGGGCCACCCCACTCCAATCCACCCCCAGGTTCTTATACCCAATTCTCCACTCACATAGTTAACAGGCATCTCAGATATATATCTTCAAAACGGACCCCTAATTTGCTCCTGCCACAGCATTTTCTGTCTTAGTTCTGGCAAATCCATCCTTCTGGTAATTCAAATCAGAAACCCTAGCATCACCCTTGACTACTCCTTTCTTATACCCAATATCTAATCCATCAGCAAATCGTATCACTTTACCTTCAAAATAATCCAACAGTCAGCTGATCCAGGCCACTAGCCAATTGTCTCCCTGGGACAATTGCAGTCACCCAATTAGCCTCCCAGCTGGCACTCTTGCTGCCCTACGTCTACACACATGCATGATCATGGCAGCTACAGAATGACCCTTCTAAGCAGTAAGTCAGATCATGCCATTTTTCTGCTAAAACTTCCAGATGGGTTCTGTGCTCATTTTGAGTAAAATCTAAACTATTTGTGCCCCATCACAGCCCACCCCTCCTGACTGCTTCTCTGACCTCATTTACCTTCCACTTGAGAGCTTATGTAAAATTCACCTGCCATTCCCTGCCCCTAGATATTCTAATTCAGTAAAGCCCTCAGCTGGGTCTGGGGTGGGTGGAGGGGAGGGGGCTTCTGTGTTGCTACAAGTCCCACGTGTGATTTTGATGTGCTGCCCAGGTTTGCAAACAATTGCTCCCAACACCTGGCCTGGGTTCTGGCACAGACATAAATGTCTGCTGAGTCAGCATCTCATCTTCCCTCTGCTTCTGTGGGGTTTTTAGGGTGGTGCAGAAAGTGGGAGGGGAGCGGGATTACTTATGAATTCCTATAGTGAAATCTGATTATATAAAGGTCGTCACTTGTATAATACTGGGGGAGATCTTCTGAGGAGTGTAATTAGCGTCAGCTCACTTTGCAGAAGGAGGGATGTCCTGGCCCTGTTGGCTAATGTGCCTGCCTCTCAGTGGGATGCCTGGGGGGCTGTTTGGTGACCGCATCCTTCACTTTCATTTAATGGTGACAGCCCCCTAGCAGCACACGGCGTTTCTGCTCAGCTTCTGTGCTGATAATGAAGGCAGCTTCACAAGAGCCCTTGTACAAACTGTACCTGCCAGAGAGC
Source organism: Oryx dammah (assembly GCF_014754425.2). NCBI lineage: Eukaryota > Metazoa > Chordata > Mammalia > Artiodactyla > Bovidae > Oryx > Oryx dammah. The sequence goes on from NW_024070197.1 coordinate 46,889,421, forward strand.
CAGCCCGCCTGACTTGTGTCATTTTAACTTGGCCCTTCACAGTACCAAAGCTACCTTGCCTGCCGTCCCTTCTTGCCATTCTTGGGGCTGTCTGCCTCTGAGATGCAAGCAGCAGCTTCTTCCCTCTCTCACCCCTACTCCCTGACTTGTGGAAGCCCCTGCCTACCCGCCACCAGCTCTTTCAGCTGTCCCTGTGAGCTGGCTCATAGGCTCTGAGCTGGAGTTCTGGGGAGTGTCTATTAGATCAGGGGTCCCCAACCTCTGGGATCTAATGCCTGATGATCCAAGGTGGAGCTGATGCAATAATAATAGAAATAAGTGCACAATAAATGTAATGCACTTGAATCATCCAAAAACAATTCCACCCTCCACCTGATCCCCTCACCCTAGTGTGTGGAAAAATTATCTTCCATAAAATCAGTCCCTGGTGCCAAAAAGTTTGGGTATTACTGTATTAGGACAATTTGGTTGTAAGAAACAGAAATTGACTATCATAAGCAGAAGAGGAATTTCTTCATATGCCTTATGGAAGCCCATAGAATGGACATGAAGCCTGGAGAGCTAGGCTCAGGAAAAACCTGGAATTGGGACAGCCCTGAGGTGAGGGACTCAGGAGCAGGAACTGATAACGATCCCTTTGGGAGTCCACCTTCAGGATGCTGTGGTGAGTGCAGTTTCCCTTCTTGTGTCCCTCAACACTGAACAGCCCTGGAGAAAAGATTGCCTCATATGCTCACCCCTCATCTAGGGGGAGCGCTGAGCATCCTAACTGTCCATCACACCAAGGCTGAAGACCACATAGCTGAGAAACTTTCTCAAGATGAAATGTGGGCTCTGGAGGCAGGCTGCCGTGGTTTGTGTCCCAGCTCTCCCTTGATCCATGGTGTAGGTTTCAGCAAGTTATTTACTTTTGTCTGGACCTCAGTTTTTGCATCTGAAAAATAGAAATAATAATTAATATCTACTTCATTAATTAAACAGACATATGTAAAGCATTTAAAATAGTGCCTGGCATACAGTAGGCACTCAGATCAATGTTATTAGTAGTAAGACCAAAAGGAGGGGTGTGGAGGTGGGGTGCTGGAAAGGCAGGGATTCACGTGCTCTCTCCCTCTCACCAGCCCTGACTCAGGTTTCCACATGGTTTGTTGCCCTCTCCTCCAATGTGGGAAGTGCCTGGTCAGGAGCAAAGAAGCCTTGGGGGCTTTCTGGCCCGCAGGTCTCACCAATACAGAGGGACAGGTCAGGAAAAAATATTGATCGAGAGCTTTAGATGTTACTTGACCCTGTTTAAATTATGGCTCTGCTACAAATTGCTGTATGACCAGGTTGGTTGTTGAGTGTCTCTGAGCTGCGCAGGAATCAGGATAATAAAAACTTACTTCTTAGGGTTGTTAGGAGGGTCCACTCATTCAAGTAAAGAACAGTTATTGAGCTCTGGCTGGAATCAGATACTGTTCTAGTGTTGGGATGACAGCTTGAATCAAAGAGATATCTCCCTGCCCCCATGTGACTGGGCACACCTGAAGCCAAGCGTCATTCAGAGTTGCATAATTACCGAGCAATAAGGGCTCTGGAGAAACTGGCTGCTCAGGGAGCTGTGAGCTATGAGGGGATCTGACTTTGAGCTGAGAATGAAGTTTGACCAGGAATGAGCTAGGCCAAAGTTGGGGGAGGGGAAAGCATTCCAAGCAGAAGAATCACATGTGCAGAACCCCACAGTGGGAAGCATCATGCATCTGGGGGCTGAGGGATGGCTAATGCCACCCCCATTTAGGGAAGGATGGGGGATCAAGGTGGGAGGCTGGTGAGCTGAGAGGCCAGATCCTGTGAGGCCTGATAGTTCAGGGCGAGGATTCAGGGGATTCAGGTCTTCATTGTGAGACTGATGGGTCCCTCTTAAAAGACTTAATCACAACAGTTTTCAGAACGTCAGGTTGGCTGCTGGGAGGAGAAAGCCTGGAAGGGGCTAGGAGAGGGTGCAGCAGTCCAGTAACAAGGCTGCAACAGCTATCGGGCTTAGGGATAAAGGACTGCAGCAGGGACAGCAAGGGTGGAGACCAGCAGATGGATTTAAGAGCTATTACAGACAGAGGAGCCTGGCAGACTATAGTCCATGGAGTTGCAAAGGGCCCAACACAACTAATGCAACTTAGCACACATACATATATGTGGAATCTAGAAAAATGGTACAGAGAACCTATTTGCAAGGCAGAAATGGAGATGCAGATGCAGAGAATAGATGGGTGGACATGGTGGGGTGGGTGAGAGAAGGGGAGTGCTGGGGTAAATTGGGAGATTGGGATTGACATATATACACTACTATTGTGGCTCAAACGGTAAAGAATCCGCCTGAAATGCAGGAAACCCAGGTTTGATCCCTGGGTTGGGAAGATCCCCGGGAGAAGGGCATGGCTACCCACTCCAGTATTCTTGCCTGGAGAATCCCATAGACAGAGAAACCTGGTGGGCTACAGTCTGTGAGGTTGCAGTCCGTGAGGTTGCAAAGAGTCAGACACGACTGAGCAACCAACACTAACGTGTAAAATAGGTAGCTAGTGGGAAACCGCTATAGCACAGGGAGCTTAGTTCGGTGCTGTGTGGTGACCTAGAGAGGTGGGATGGGGGTGGGTGGGCGGGAGGATCAGGGAGGGGATATATGTACACACACAGCTAATTCATATCATTGTACAGCAGAAACCAACACAATATTGTAAAGCAACTATACCCCCAATTTTTTTTTTAAAAAAGGGGTACTTTGGAGTTAAGGGCTTAGGATTTAGTGATGGATTAGGACACAAAGGTGAAGGATAGACCACCAAGGCTAGTTTCTGATTTCTGCAGGATTTCTGGTGATTCTATAGTGACATAGGCAGCATCACCACTCCTGGAGAGTGAGATCTGGGGACAGGAAGGCTGTGAGCTTAGCAGGGGATATGTTGTTCTGGAGGTTCCTTTGAGAGAGCATGTGCCAAGGTCAAACAGACAGCTAGATAGGAAGGTCTGGAGGCCAAAGGGCAAGTCTGAGCTGGAGGCATAAACTCGAGCCTCACAGGCATTAAAGAAGGTCAAGAGCCTTGAGATGAACAAGCTGAAGGGAAGCACGGAGACAGTGCTGGGAAAGCTCTGAGGAAATGCTGGCATGATACAAAGACTTAAACCATTGGTGTGCATGTGTGTGCGTGCGTGTGTGTGCGTGTACCTGCAGCCAGATCTCACCTGACAAGGCTGCTGCTATGACTGACTTCTGGTTGGGTGGGCTTCACCTCATATTGGGACTTATCTGTTTGATTAGCTCCTGCTGCTGCTGCTGCTGCTAAGTCGCTTTAGTCATATCTGACTCTGTGTGACCCCACAGAGGGCAGCCCACCAGGGTCCTCCATCCCTGGGATTTTCTAGGCAAGAACACTGGAGTGGGTTGCCATTTCCTTCTCCACGATTGGCTCCTATTGTCACCTAATAAATCTTAAGACCCACAAGGGTCTACGTTATGATGAGGTGGGGGTGAGGGAGAGGGGAGGGAGACAACAGAGGCACAGAAGGGAGTTGTGTTAAGCTCCTCTCACCTACACCCCAACATACACACAACTCAGACCTGACACTTTGATTGGGCTTAATTTCTTTCTTTCTAAAGCCTTCCCTGGAAGAATTACAAGCCCAGCTTCCACTGACAGCACCAGGGGGAGGACACGGTATTGGCGATGACATAAAAGTGGAGGACAGAGGGAAGAGCAAAAGACAGAGCATTTATCCCGAGCAGAGTCCTGGAGCACCAGCCACCTTCTGAGCAAGACACAGAGAAACCAAGGGCTTTAAAAATAGAACGGCTTCACGGCTTCAGGCGGACAAACAATGCAGACTAAAGCCAACCTTCCTGATTCTAAGTAGCTGATCCCCACTGAGGCAGAGGGCCCCCTGAGCTCCAGAGAAGGAGTTGGACAGGAGTGGGGGTGCATACCTGGACCATGGGCCTGGAGCTTTGTCTGGAGTGATCAAACTGTTCTCTGCCTCTGAAGAGAGACCCCAGACCACGGAATACAAGGAGACTTATTGTAGATGGCAGTCTCCAGAGAAGGGCCCCGGGACAGGCTGTTTCTGGAACAGATCAGAGCATCTGTGTACAAGCACAGCTGGTTGTCTCCAAACAGTTTCTAGAAGACGCAACTCCCCTTCTCAGAGGATCCGAGGGTTACAAAGTTGAGAACGTCAGGGTTGGTGTGCTGCAGAGAGGTTTAGGGTCTGGTGGGGGATAGGCACGGGGCAATGCCCTCAGGGCCATGGAAGGGGAGGCACCAAGTCCCATGGGATCTTGGAGGAAGCACAGGGCTTCAGGGAAGAGGTAAGTTTGTTTTTATTAGACTTGATTTTTTAGAACAGCTTTAGATCTGGGGCTTCTCGGGTGGCACTGTGGTAAATGCAGGAGATGCAAGACACGTGGGTTCAATCCCTGGGTCAGGAAGATCTCCTGCGGTAGGAAATGGCACTCCACTCCAGTATTCTTGCCTGGAAAATCCCATGGGCAGAGGAGCCTGGTGGGCTGCAATCCATGGGCCCACAGATCTAGAGAAAAATTGAGAATATAGTACAGAGAATCCCCCCATAGGCCATTGTCCACTTTCCACTATTACTATCATCTTACATTTATTACAATTAACAAACTGATATTTGCACATTATTATGAACTAATGCCCATGTTTCACTCAGATTTCCTTAGTATCTAACTAATGTCAGGATCTCATCCAGAATGACACATTCTATATATTCAGTAGTCATGTTTTCTTAGTCTTCTCCTGCTACAATAATTTCTCAGACTTTCCTTGTTTCTGATGATCTTGACAGTTTTTAGGAGTATTGGTGAGGTATTTTGTAGAATGTCCTTATTCCAGACTTTGTCTGGTGTTTTTCTCATGATTGGAGTAGAGTTGTGGGTTTGGGGGAGGAGAAGTAAAGCACCTTTTCCATCACGTTATATCAAGGATACATACCATCAGCTTGATTTGTCACTGTTGCTACCGACCTGAGTGGGCTGGCTGACGCAGAGTTTGCCAGGCTTCTCCATGGTAAAGTTGATCTTCCCACTACCCCTTGCCACACTGCATTCTTTGGAAGGAAGTCAGCATGTGCAGCCCACATTGAAGGGGTGGGAGTTATTCTTCCTTGCCTTGAGAGCTCAGTGTCTAAATACATTTTTTGAAATTCCTCTGACACGGAGATTTCCCTCATCCACTTATTCATTTACATGTATCACTATGGATTCATATCCATCCTAAAGGAGATCAGTCCTGAATGTTCATTGGAAGGACTGATGTTGAAGCTGAAACTCCTATACTTTGGCCACCTGATGCCCAGAGCTGGCTCATTTGAAAAGACCCTGATGCTGGGAAAGATTGAAGGCAGGAGGAGAAGGGGACAACAGAGGATGAGATGGCTGGATGGCATCACTGACTCAATGGACATGAGTTGGCGTAAACTCCAGGAGTTGGTGATGGACAGGGAGGCCTGGTGTGCTGCCGTCCATGGGGTCACAAATAGTTGGACATGACTGAGCGACTGAACTGAACTGATGGACTCATGGGTACTTATTTTGTAGTTTGGGTTATAATCCAATACTACTTTTTTTGTTGCCAGAATTGTTTCAGACATTAGAAACTCTTTCAGTTGGCTCCTATCTCTTTGACATAACCTCTTTAATGTATATATATTTTTAACTTCCTCGATTTTTTGGCACTACAGATACTCTTGGGCTCTACTTGCCCCAGTCCTAGAATCAGACATTTCTTTAAGGAACGCTGGTTTCTTCTGTTGGAAAATGGTATCCAGAACAAGATCTAGCACTAGGTACGCTCATTGCTACTGGTGCGGGTGGTGGGTGGTGGTGGTGGTCATTTCTTCTAGGGCCTCTTGGCTGATAGAACAAGAAAATGTATGAGGTATGCTAACTCATATATATACAGACATCTGTAAGTATTTCTATGTGTAACCATCTGTATCTATATCTATATTAAACTAAAGATGAGTTCATACTGACATCTCCAACTCTAACTCATTACCACATGGATCACTGTGGCCTCCTCCCTGTAAATTCCCACTCTAACAGAGTGAAATCTGGCTCCCAACATCTATATTCTGGCTTGTTCCATCCCAGTATACATTTATAGTGACTTCAGAATTATTACCTTCCAACACTCCTGTAAGAAGTGACTTTACTGAGTGAAGTGCTCACGTGAAGTTCCTTTTGCCTTTAGTTTTACGGATGCACTAGGTCAGCACCTTTTCTCTCCACCCTCCTTCCCGAGATTGTGCTATCCATTTATAATACAGGGAGAATACAAGAGAGAATCTCCCGGTCTTTTCATTCTGGTAATAGTATCTTTTGCAGAGCATAAGTTTTAAACTTTAATAAAGTCCAACTTACCTTTTTTTTTTCCTTTTATGGCTTGTGTATTTAAAAACTCTATATTCCACCGCATGCTCCCCTAACCTGATTAAAAAAAAATTGCATACATTAAGGTTCATTCTTTGTGCTGTAAATTTCTATGAGTTTTTAAAAATGCATCATGTCATGTATCCACTATTAAAGTATGACACAGAATAGTTCCACTGCTCTAAAAATCTACTGTGCATTGTATATGAATTCATCCCCCTCTACTCTCCCTTAAACCCTGGCAAACATTGACCCTGTTTCTATTTCTATAGTTTTGTCATTTACAAAACATTATAAAATTGGAATCATACAGTTTGTGGCCTCTTCAGACTGATTTCTTTCACTTAACAATATGTTTTTAAGTTTCCATGTCTCTTCATGCTTAATAGCCCATTCTTTTGATTGATGAATAAAATACTTCACTGCATGGATATTTCAGTTTCTCTCTTCATCTACTAAAGGGCATCTTGGTTGTTTTTAGTTTTGGGCAGTTATGAATAAAGTGGCTGTATACACTCATATGCAGGTTTTTGTGTTGATTTAAGTTTTCAAATTAGTTGGGTAAATATCCAGGAGGGCAATTGACAGATCATATGGTAAGATCATGTTTAGTTTTGTAAGAAACTGCTAAGCTTTCTTCTAAAGGGGCTGCACCATTTTGCATTCTCACCAACAATGAACGAGTTCTTACTGCTCTGCATAATTACTAATCTTTGGTGTTGCTAGTTTTTTGGATTTTAGCTATTCTAACTGAGCACCGAAGAATTGATGCTTTTCAACTATGGTGTTGGAGACGACTCTTGAGAGTCCCTTGGACTGCAAGGAGATCCAACCAGTCCATTCTGAAGGAGATCAGCCCTGGGTGTTCTTTGCAAGGACTGATGCTAAAGCTGAAACTCCAGTACTTTGGCCACCTCATGAGAAGAGTTGACTCATTGGAAAAGACTCTGATGCTGGGAGGGGTTGGGGGCAGGAGGAGAAGGAGACGACAGAGGATGAGATGGCTGGATGGCATCTCTGACTCGATAGATGTGAGTCTGAGTGAACTCCGGGAGTTGGTGATGGACAAGGAGGCCTGGTGTGCTGCGATTCATGGGGTCGCAAAGAGTTAGTTGGACATGACTGAGTGACTGAACTGAACTGAAGAGTTTTGTAATGATATGCTATTGTTTTTATTTGTAAATCCATAATGGGAAATGATGTTGAACATTTTTAAAAATATGCTTATTTTCCATTTGTATATTTTCTTTTTTTCCATTTGTTGAACATTTTATTGGATTTTCTCTTTTTCATACACATGCTCATAAGAAAACTTTATTTCTTTCTGATGTCATACTATTCTTCTCCATTTCTTATGGGGGCATGTCCTTTGAGAATCTTCCCAGTAGAATTACAGAGTTATCTCTGGGAAACTTTAATCTTTGTTTTACTTTTATCACTTCATAAAAGTTTTAGCTTATCTTTTTCTTTCTTTAAAAAAGTCATCCACCACACCATTTAAATAATAGATATTTGCCTTCTGCTTCTGACTTATATTGTGACCATACTACATATTCTAGGTTTAGCATTTTGTAGAATTCAGCAAAGTTTCATCTTTCTTGTGGCTGCATAGTTTTCCATTGAGGATGCATTTATTTGTCTTTAAATTTTTAGTTTTTAAATTATGAAAGTATAATAATACATTTTCAAGAGACTTGGAAAATACAGAACAAAGTTACAGGTAGCTCCACTATATATTATAATTATTTTTTAAGTAGATAAAGTTTTTAGTTGGAGTTTCAATATAAGTTCTCAAAAATTAATAGAATGAATGGGCAGGAAAGTAGATGTATATAGTAGACCTGAAAAGCACTATGAACCAATTCAACACAATTAAAATTATACATTTTTCACACAATAGCAGGATATAAATTCAATTCAAGTTCCCATAGACCATAAATCAAAGACACTGGAACATATCCAGAGACATAAACTGAGGTGCAAAAATTTTATGGTCTAAAGGTACTGAAATCATACAGAGTCTGTTCTCTTAACACTGTGGAATTATGTTAGAAATCAATATCAAACAATATTTGAAAATAACCCATATATTTTCCAGTGCAATGTGACATTTACCAAGACAGATCTTTGACTTAGCCATTGGAAGCCTCAATAAAATTAAAAGACTGAAAAAACACAAAGGGTGACTGCAGAGAAGAAAGTATTTAAATGAGAAATTAATATCAAAATGAGAGATTAATATCAAAGATACTTTAAAAACCCAAAGTATTTGGGAATTAAATGTTCACTTTTAAAAGATGGGTGTATCTATATCACTGTTACAATAGCTAGGACCTGGAAGCAACCTAGATGTCCATCAGCAGACAAATGGATAAGGAAGTTGTGGTACATATACACAATAGAATATTACTCAGCTATAGAAAAGAATGCATTTGAGTCAGTTATAATGAGGTGGATGAAACAGGAGCCTATTACACAGGGTGAAGTAAGTCAGAGAAACACCAATACATATATATGGAATTTAGAAAGACGATAACAATGATCCTATTTGCAAGGCAGCAAAAGAGACACAGATGTGAAAAACAGACTTTTGGACTATGTGGGAGAAGGCGAGGGTGGGATGATTTCAGAGAATAGCATTGAAACATGTATATTACCATATGTAATATAGATGACCAGTGCAAGTTCGATGCATGAAGCAGGGGACTCAAAGCCAGGGATCAGGCACAACCCAGAGGGATGGGATGGAGAAGGAGGTGTGAGGGGGGGTGGGTTCAGGATGGGAGGACACATGTATACCTGTGGCTGATTCATGTAGGTGTATGCAAAACCACCACAATAATGTAAAGTAATTCGCCTCCAATTAAAATAAATAAATAAAATTTAAAAAGATGGGTGTATCTAAGAAGCCATACAAAGAAAATTAGAAAACACTTGTAACAGGAAAAAAAAAAAAGAGAGAATTTATCAGAATTTGTTGCATGCAGATGAAGCTGGTCAGTGCAACTAAATTCAATGTGGAATCTTGAATAAGGTATGAAAGCAAATAATGGATACTAACATAAAATTTTGTGAAGTTTGAATAAAATCTGTACTTTATTTAATTGTACTGTATCACATATTAATTTCCTGTTCTTTTTTACATTTCTTCATATTCTCAGAATTGGATTAAAAGTTTTAAGACTTATTCAATGTTTTTTTTAAATCACTAAAATAAGCATTCTAGACATCTAGCAGTAATACTAGATGCCAGAATAAATGGAACTATATCAAGTTTTCAGTTGAGTACAAATTAGAAATCTAGCATTCTATTCATACTTAGTCAAACAAGTGGAACCAAAATGTCATAAATTTTTATCTAAGTAAAAATGCATAAGTTTTCTAATATATATATATATTACATACTATATAAAGTTCCTTGGTGGCTCCAATGGTAAAGAATTTGCTTGAATACAGGAGACCTGGGTTCAGTCCCTAGCTTGGGAAGATCCCTTGGAGAAGGGAATGGCAAACCACTCCAGTACTCTTGCTTGGAGAATTTCATGGACAGAGGAGCCTGGTGGGCTATAGTCCATGGGGTTGCAAAGAGCTGGACATCACTGAGTGACACACACATGTACTATATATATGTCTGTATGTTGTATACATAAACATTTCTACTAAACTTGAAAAAGGTTTGAGAAAGAAAAACAGAAAAAAAAAAGAGTTGGAAAACAAACTAAATGAAATGGGAGTCCTGAATATGAAATAGGAAAAGTGAAACAAACTAGATATAAGTAAAAGATCATCATGTAGTCCAGTTGTTTTAAACAAGGCTCCTCATTAGAATCACATCTGGAGCGTTGGCAAAAAAAAAAAAAAAAAAAAGACAATACCTGGGCATTTGTATTCTTCAAAAAATTCCAAGATAATTCTAATGTCATTGTTCAGTCACTGAGTCATGTCTGACTCTTTGCAACCCCATGAATTGCAGCATGCCAGGCTTCCCTGTCCTTCACCATCTTCCTAAGCTTGCTCAAACTTATGTCCATTGAGTCAGTGATGCCATCCAACCATCTCATCCTCTGTCATCCCCTTCTCCTGCTGCCTTCAATCTTTCCCAGCATCAGGGTCTTTTCTAATGAGTTGGCTCCGTGCAGCAGGTGGCCAAAGTATTGGAGCTTCAGCTTCAGCATCAGTCCTTCCAATGAATATTCAGGACTGATTTCATTTAGGATTGACTGGTTTGATCTCCCTGCAGTCCAAGGGACTCTCAAGAGTCTTCTCTAACACCACAGTTCAAAAGCACCAATTCTTCAGCACTCAGCCTTCTTTGGTCCAACTCTCAATTCCATCCTTGGCTACTGGAAAAACCGTAACTTTGACTTTTACAGACCTTTGTTGGCAAAGTAATGTCTTTGCTTTTTAAAATGCTGTGCATGTTGATGTGTGGCAAAACCAGTACAATATTGTAAAGTAAAAATAATAATAATAATAATAATAATAATGCTGTCTAGGTTTGTCAGATGTTTTAATATACATCTGAATTTTAAAAAATGATTACAGATTTTTCTATTAAGTGGTAGTTCTAGTGATATAGAATCCTATTATTTTCTGTAAGCCAATCGTGATACAATGGTATTAAAACAATAATAGTTACATGGAAAGAGGAGCCTGGCAGACCACAGTGCGTGGAGATGCAAAGAGTCAGACATGACTGAGCGACTAAGCACAGCATAGCACAGTTGCATAATCACAATAGTAAAAGATGTTTATCAGTTTCCACAATCAATAGCTAGACCCCCAAGATACAGTTGCAAGCCATATGGAAACACAGTTAACCTAACAATATAATTGCATACAATTCGGGGGGGGGTTTAGTAGGGTGTTGTGTAAGTGAAAGTGCACATATGCACATGTTTTTACCCATCCATCCAGTCTATGCCTTTGGGTTTACATTTACATTTAAGATAATTATCAATATGTATGATTCTATGACCGCTTTCTTCATTGTTTTTGGTTTATTTTGTGTAGGTGTTTTCCTTCACTTGTGTTTTCTGCCAAGAGAAGTTTATTTAGTGTTTGTTGTAAAGATGGTTTGATGGTGCTGAACTATCTTAACTTTTGCTTGTCTGGAAAGCTTTTGATTTCTCCATCAAATATGAGTGAGAGTCTGCTTGGCTAGAATATTCTTGGTTATAGGTTCTTCCCTTTTATCAGATTGAACGTATAATGCCATTTCCTTCTGGGTTGTAGAGATTCTGTTGAGAAATCAGCTGATAACCTTGTACAAGTTTCCTTGTATGTTATCTGTTGTTTTTCCCTTGTTGCTTTTGGTATTTTATCTTTGTCTTTAATTTTTGTCAGTTTGATTACTATGTGTCAGTTGGTAAAGAATCCTCCTGCAATGCAGGAGACCCTGGTTCAATTCCTGAGTCAGAAGATCTGCTGGAGAAGGGATAGGCTACCCACTCCAGTATTATTGGGCTTCCCTGTGGCTCAGCTGGTAAAGAATCCAGCTGCAATGCTGGGGACCTGGGCTCAATCCCTGGGTTGAGAAGATACCCTGGAGAAGGAAAAGTTTACCCAATTCAGTATTCTGGCCCAGAGAATTCCATGGACTGTATAGTCCATGGGGTCACAAAGAGTCAGACACAACTGAGCAATTTCCATTTTCACTGGTGTGTTTCTCCTTGAATTTATCCTGCCTGGGACTCTCTGTGCTTCCCAGACTTGGCTGACTATTTTGTTCCATGTTAAGGTAGTTTCCAGCTATTATTTCTTCAAATATTTTCTCTTGTCCTTTCTCTCTCTCTGTTCACTTTCTGGGATCCCTAAAATGCAAGTGGTGGTATGTTTAATGTTGTCCCAGAGGTCTCTTAGGTTGTCTTTTTTTTTTTCATTCTTTTTTTTCTAGATTCTGTTCTGTGGCAGTGATCAATTCTGTTCTCCAGGTCCCTTATCTGTTCTTCTGCATCTGTTCTTCTGCTTAGTCAGTTCAGTCACTCAGTCGTGTCCAACTCTTTGTGACCCATGGACTGCAGCACACCAGGCTTCCCTGTCCATCACCAACTGCTGGGGCTTACTCACACTCATGTCCATTGAGTTGGTAATGCCATCCAATCATCTCATCCTCTGTTGTCCACTTCTCATCCCACCTTCAATCTTTCCCAGCATCAGGGTCTTTTCAAATGAGTCAGCTCTTGCATCAGGTGGCCAAACTATTGGAGCTTCAGCTTCAGCATCACTCCTTCCAATGAATATTCAGGACTGATTTCCTTTAGGATTAACTGGTTGGATCTCCTGGCAGTCCAAGGGACTCTCAAGAGTCATCTCCAACACCACAGTTCAAAAGCATCAATTCTTCAGTGCTCAGCTTTCTTTGTAGTCCAACTCTCACATCCATACATGACTGCTGGAAAAACCAAAGCTTTGACTAGACAGACCTTTGTTGGCAAAGTAATGTCTCTGCTTCTTTAATATGCTGCCTAGGTTGGTCATAGCTTTTCTTCCAAGGGGCAAGCATCTTTTAATTTCATGACTGCAGTCACCATCTGCAGTGATTTTGGAGTCTCCCAAGATAAAGTCTGTCATTTACCATTGTTTCCCTATCTATTTGCCATGAAGTGATGGGACTGGATGCCATGATCTTAGTTTTCTGAATGTTGAGTTTTAAGCCAACTTTTTCACTCTCCTCTTTCACTTTCATCAAGAGGCTCTTTAGTTCTTTTTTGCTTTCTGCCATAAGGGTGGTGTCATCTGCATGTCTGAAGTTATTGATATTTCTCCCGGCAATCTTGATTCCAGCTTGTGATGCATCCAGTCCAGCGTTTCTCATAGTGTACTCTGCATATAAGTTAAATAAGCAGGGTGACAGTATACAGCCTTGATGCATTCCTTTCCTGATTTGGAACCAGTTTAGTGTTCCTTGTCCAGTTCTAACTGTTGCTTCTTGACCTGCATAAAGATTTCTCAGGAGGCAGGTCAGGTGGTCTGGTATTCCCATCTCTTAAAGAATTTTCCTCAGTTTTTTGTGAACCACACAGTCAAAGGGTTTAGCATAGTCAATAAAGCAGAAGTAGGTGCTTTTCTAGAACTCTCTTTTTTGATGATCCAACAGATGTTGGCAATTTGATCTCTGGTTCCTATACCTTTTCTAAATCTCCCTTGAACATCTGGAAGTTCATGGTTCATATACTGTTGAAGCCTGGCTTGGAGAATTTTGAGCATTACTTTACTAGTGTGTAAGATAAGTACAATTGTGTGGTAGTTTGAACATTCTTTGGCATTGCCTTTCTTTGGGATTGGAATGAAAACTGACCTTTTCCAGCCCTGTGGCCACTGCTGAAGTTTCCATATTTGCTGGCGTACTGAGCAAAGCACTTTCACAGCATCATCTTTTAGGATTTGAAATAGCTCAAATGGAATTTCATCACCTCCACTAGCTTTGTTCCTCACAATGCTTCCTAAAGCCCACTTGACTTCACATTCCAGGATGCCTGGGTCTAGGTGAGTGATTGCACCTTCGTTATTATATGGGTTCATGAAGATCTTTTTTGAGTAGTTCATCTGTATATTCTTGCCACCTCTTCTTAATATCTTCTGCTTCTGTTAGGTCCAGACCATTTCTGTTCTTTATTGAGCCCATCTTTGCATGAAATGTTCCCTTGGTATCTCTAATTTTCTTGAAGAGATCGCTAGTCTTTCCCATTCTATTATTTTCCTCTATTTCTTTGCATTGATCACTGAGGAAGGCTTTCTTATCTCTCTTTGCTATTCTTTGGAACTCTGCATTCAAATGGGTATATCTTTCCTCTTCTCCTTTGCCTTTCACTTCTCTTCTTTTCACAGCTATTTGTAAGGCCTCCTCAGACAACCATTTTTTTCCTTTTTGCATTTCTTTTTCTTGGGGATGGTCATGATCACTGCCTCTTATACAATGTCATGAACCTCCGTCCTTAGTTCTTCAGGCACTCTGTCTATCAGGTCTAATTCCTTGAATTTATTTGTCACTTCCACTGTATAATCATAAGGGATTTGATTTAGGTCATCCCTGAATGGTGGTTTTCCCTACTTTCTTCAATTAAGTCTGAATTTGGCATTAAGGACTTCATGGTCTGAGCCACAGTCAGATCCTGGTCTTGTTTTTGCTGACTGTATAGAGCTTCTCCATCTTTGACTGCAAAGAATATAATCAGTCTGACTTCGGTGTTGACCATCTGGTGATGTCCATGTGTAGAGTCTTCTCTTGTGCTGTTGGAAGAGGGTGTTTGCTATTGATCCCTTCTAGTGCATTGTTCATCTCTGTTTGTCCAGTCTCCTATGGGATCACTACTCTTTCCCCCTGGGTCCTGGTTTGCACAAGATTTTGTTTGTCCCCTCCAAGAGTAGAGTCTTGGTTTCCCCCAGTCCTGTGGAAGTCCTGTAATCAAATCCCACAGGTCTTCAAAGTCAGATTCCCTGGGGATTCCTGGTCTCTTTGCTGGATCTCCAGGCTGGGAAGCCTGATGTGGGGTATTATTCTTCTTTGGTGTTTTTCTCCAATTTGTGGATTGCCTTCCTGGAGGATATGGGTTTTCATTTTATCATGATTTGTGCCCCTCCTATCATCTCATTGCAGCTTCTCTTTTGTCTTTGGATGTGGAGTATCTTTTTCTTTTTTTGATGGGTTCCAGGGTCCTCCTGTCAATTGTTGTTTAAGAACTAGTTGGAACTTTGGTTTCATGCTTTCTTTAATGAGGTATCTATTCAGATAATTTGCCCATTTCAAGTGTAGCTTATTTGTTGCATTATTATTAAGTTTAAAAACTTTATGTATTTTTGCTACAAGGTCTTTATCAGATATGTGTTGAAAATATTTTCTCCCAGTCTGTGGCTTGTCCTTTCATTTTGTTAATAATATCTTTTGTAGAGCATAAGTTTTATTTTTATTTTATTTTATTTATTTTTATTTTTATTTTTTTTAAATTTAATTTAATTTAATTTTAATTAATTAATTTATTTATTTTTTACTTTACAATTCTGTATTGGTTTTGGCATATATTGACATGAATCCACCACAGGTGTACATGCGTTCCCAAACATGAACCCCCCTCCCACCCCCATCCCCACAACATCTCTCTGGGTCATCCCCGCGCGTCAGCCCCAAGCGTGTCATATCCTGCATCAGACATAGACTGGCATTTCGATTCTTACATGATATTATACATGTTTCAATGCCATTCTCCCAAATCATCACACCCTCTCCCTCTCCCTCTGAGTCCAAAAGTCCGCTATACACATCTGTGTCTTTTTTGCTGTCCTGCATACAGGGTCATCATTGCCATTTTCCTGAATTCCATATATATGTGTTAGTATACTGTATTGGTGTTTTTCTTTCTGGCTCACTTCACTCTGTATAATCGGCTCCAGTTTCATCCATCTCATCAGAACTGATTCAAATGTATTCTTTTTAATGGCTGAGTAATACTCCATTGTGTATATGTACCACAGCTTTCTTATCCATTCATCTACTGATGGACATCTAGGTTGTTTCCATGTCCTGGCTATTATAAACAGTGCTGCAATGAACATTGGGGTACATGTGTCTCTTTCAATTCTGGTTTCCTCTATGTGTATGCCCAACAGTGGGATTGCTGGGTCATAAGGCATTTCTATTTGCAATTTTTTAAGGAATCTCCACACTGTTCTCCATAATGGCTGTACTAGTTTGCATTCCCACCAACAGTGTAGGAGGGTTCCCTTCTCTCCACACCCTCTCCAGCATTTATTGCTTGCAGATTTTTGGATCGCAGACATTCTGACTGGTGTGAAGTGGTACCTCATTGTGGTTTTGATTTGCATTTCTCTAATAATGAGTGATGTTGAGCATCTTTTCATGTGTTTGTTAGCCATCCGTATGTCTTCTTTGGAGAAATGTCTATTTAGTTCTTTGGCCCATTTTTTTATTGGGTCGTTTATTTTTCTGGAATTGAGCTGCAGGAGTTGCTTGTATATTTTTGAGATTAGTTGTTTGTCAGTTGCTTCATTTGCTATTATTTTCTCCCATTCGGAAGGCTGTCTTTTCACTTTGCTTATGTTTTCCTTTGTTGTGCAGAAGCTTTTAATTTTAATTAGATCCCATTTGTTTATTTTTGCTTTTATTTCTAGAATTCTGGGAGGTGGATCATAGAGGATCCTGCTGTGGTTTATGTCAGAGAGTGTTTTGCCTATGTTCTCCTCTAAGAGTTTTATAGTTTCTGGTCTTACATTTAGATCTTTAATCCTTTTTGAGTTTATCTTTGTGTGCGGTGTTAGAAAGTGATCTAGTTTCATTCTTTTACAAGTGGTTGACCAGTTTTCCCAGCACCACTTGTTAAAGAGATTGTCTTTACTCCATTGTCTATTCTTGCCTCCTTTGTCAAAGATAAGGTGTCCATATGTATGTGGATTTATCTCTGGGCTTTCTATTTTGTTCCATTGATCTATATGTCTGTCTTTGTGCCAATACCATACTGTCTTGATGACTGTGGCTTTGTAGTAGAGCCTGAAGTCAGGCAAATTGATTCCTCCAGTTCCATTCTTCTTTCTCAAGATTGCTTTGGCTATTCGTGGTTTTTTGTATTTCCATACAAATCTTGAAATTATTTGTTCTAGTTCTGTGAAAAATATCGCCGGTATCTTGATAGGGATTGCATTGAATTTGTAAATTGCTTTGGGTAATATACTCATTTTCACTATATTGATTCTTCCGATCCATGAGCATGGTATATTTCTCCATCTATTAGTGTCCTCTTTGATTTCTTTCATCAGTGTTTTATAGTTTTCTGTATATAGGTCTTTAGTTTCTTTAGGTAGATATATTCCTAGGTATTTTATTCTTTTTGTTGCAATGGTGAATGGAATTGTTTCCTTAATTTCTTCTTCTACTTTCTCATTATTAGTGTATAGGAATGCAAGGAATTTCTGTGTGTTGATTTTATATCCTGCAACTTTACTATATTCATTAATTAGCTCTAGTAATTTTCTGGTAGAGTCTTTAGTGTTTTCTATGTAGAGGATCATGTCATCTGCAAACAGTGAGAGTTTTACTTCTTCTTTTCCAATTTGGATTCCTTTTATTTCTTTCTCTGCTCTGATTGCTGTGGCTAAAACTTCCAGAACTATGTTGAATAGTAGTGGTGAAAGTGGGCACCCTTGTCTTGTTCCTGACTTAAGGGGAAATGCTTTCAATTTTTCACCATTGAGGATAATGTTTGCTGTGGGTTTGTCATATATAGCTTTTATTATATTGAGGTATGTTCCCTCTATTCCTGCTTTCTGGAGAGTTTTTATCATAAATGGATGTTGAATTTTGTCAAAGGCCTTCTCTGCATCTATTGAGATATTCCATGCAAATAGAGACCAAAAGAAAGCAGGAGTGGCAATACTCATATCCGATAAAATAGACTTTAAAACAAAGGCTGTGAAAAGAGACAAAGAAGGCCACTACATAATGATCAAAGGATCAATCCAAGAAGAAGATATAACAATTATAAATATATATGCACCCAATATAGGAGCACCACAATATGTAGGACAAATGCTAACAAGTATGAAAGGGGAAATTAACAACAACACAATAATAGTGGGAGACTTTAATACCCCACTCACACATATGGACAGATCAACTAAACAGAAAATTAACAAAGAAACGCAAACTTTAAATGTTACAATAGACCAGTTAGACCTAATTGATATCTATAGGACATTTCACCCCAAAACAATGAATTTCATCTTTTTCTCAAGTGCTCATGGAACCTTCTCCAGGATAGATCACATCCTGGGCCATAAATATAACCTTGATAAATTCAAAAAAATCGAAATCATTCCAAGCATCTTTTCTGACCATAATGCACTAAGATTAGATCTCAATTACAGGAGGAAACCTATTAAAAATTCCAACATATGGAGGCTGAACAACACGCTTCTGAATAACCAACAAATCACAGAAGAAATCAAAAAAGAAATCAAAATATGCATAGAAACTAATGAAAATGAAAACACAACAACCCAAAACCTGTGGGACACTATAAAAGCAGTGCTAAGAGGAAAGTTCATAGCAATACAGGCATACCTCAAGAAACAAGAAAAAAGTCAAATAAATAACCTAACTCTACACCTAAAGCAACTAGAAAAGGAAGAATTAGAGAACCCCAGAGTTAGCAGAAGGAAAGAAATCTTAAAAATTAGGGCAGAAATAAATGCAAAAGAAACAAAAGAGACCATAGCAAAAATCAACAAAGCCAAAAGCTGGTTCTTTGAAAGGATAAATAAAATTGACAGACCATTAGCCAGACTCATCAAGAAGCAAAGAGAGAAAAATCAAATCAATAAAATTAGAAATGAAAATGGAGAGATCACAACAGACAACACAGAAATACAAAGGATCATAAGAGACTACTATCAGCAATTATATGCCAATAAAATGGACAACCTGGAAGAAATGGACAAATTCTTAGAAAAATACAATTTTCCAAAACTAAACCAGGAAGAAATAGACAATCTTAACAGACCCATCACAAGCACGGAAATTGAAACTGTAATCAGAAATCTTCCAGCAAACAAAAGCCCAGGTCCAGACGGCTTCACAGCTGAATTCTACCAAAAATTTCGAGAAGAGTTAACACCTATCCTACTCAAACTCTTCCAGAAAATTGCAGAGGAAGGGAAACTTCCAAACTCATTCTATGAGGCCACCATCACCCTAATACCAAAACCTGACAAAGATACTACAAAAAAGGAAAACTACAGGCCAATATCACTGATGAACATAGATGCAAAAATCCTCAACAAAATTCTAGCAATCAGAATCCAACAACACATTAAAAAGATCGTACACCATGACCAAGCTGGCTTTATCCCAGGGATGCAAGGATTCTTCAACATCCGCAAATCAATCAATGTAATTCACCACATTAACAAATTGAAGAGCATAAGTTTTAAACTTTAATGAAATCCAACTTACCATCTTTTTCTTATATGGATTGTTCTTTAGCAGCTATGTTTAAAAACTCATAGCCAAACCTATGGTCACTTAGATTTTCTTCTCTGCAGTTTCTTTTTTGTTGAAATTTTATAATTTTTACACTTTATATTTAGGTCTATAATCCATTTTGAAACAGGTGTAAAGTCTATGTCTAGTTTTTTTTTTTTTTTTTTTTTTTTTTGCATCTGGATGTTGAATTGTTCCAGGACCATTTGTTGAAAAGACTATCTTTACTGACTTGGCTTTACTCCTTTTATAAAGAATGGTTGGCTATATTTGTGTTGGTCTATTTCTGGGCTCTTTATTCTGTCCCATTAATCTATGTGTCTATTCACTCACCATTACCACATTGCATTCATTTTTGTAGCTTTATAGTAACTCTTGAATTTGGGTAGTGTCAGTTCTCCAACTTTGTTCTTTCCAGAGTTATTTTGGCTCTTCTGGATCTTTTGCCTCTTCATGTAGAAGCAGTTTATCAATATCCACAAAATACTTGCTGAAATTTTGATTGAGATTTCATTGAATATGTAGATAATGTTGGGAAGAATTAATATCTTAATAATATTGAGTTTTTCAATCCATGTACATGGAACATTCATTTATTTATATTTTTGATTTTTTTCATCAGAATTTTATAGTTTTATAAATAGATACTACATATGTTTTATTAGATTTATACTCAAGTCTTCTTTTGACTGCTTCTAAAATGGTACTATGGTTTTAACATGGGCTTCCCACTTGGCTCAGTGGTAAAGAATCTGCCTGCCAATGTAGGAGATGTAAGAGATCCGGGTTCAATCCCTGGGTCGGGAAGATGCCCTGGAAAAGGAAGTGGTAACCCACTCCAGTATTCTTGCCTGGAAAATTCCATGGACAGAGAAGCCTGGTGGGCTACAGTCCATGGGGTCACAGAGTGAAATGACTGAGCACAGCAGCAGCGTGTTTTTAGCTTTAAATTCTATTCATTGTTAGTGTAGGGAAAGCAACAGATTTTTGAACATTAACCTTGAAACCTCCAACCTTATGAGTTTCAGTGGTCTTTGTATTGATTCTTTGCGATTTTCTATTAAAAAATCATATTGGAAAACAAAGTCTATCTTTCCAATCTTCACACCTTTTACTTTCCATTCTTGTCTTATTTAGTTCACTAGGACTACCAGTACAATATTGAATAGAAGTGGTGAGAAGGAATATACTTGCCTTGGCCTCAGTCTTTGGGGGAAAACATCCAATTTCTCACTACTATATATGATGTTAGCTGTAGGATTTTTGTAAATATTCTCTATCAAATTGAGAAAATTCCCCTTTATTCCCAGTGTGCTGAGAGTTTTTATTGTGAATGGGTGTTGGATTTGTTGATTGTTTATTCTGGATCAACTGATATAGGTATATAATTTTTCTTTAACCTATTGCAGTGATGGATTATTTTAATTCACTTTTGAATGTTGAAACAGCTTGCCCACCTGGAATAAATGTTACTTGACCCTGGTCTAGTCAGGGCTATTGTTTTTCCAGTAGTCATGTATGGATGTGAGAGTTGGACTATAAAGAAAGCTGAGTGCTGAAGAATTGATGCTTTTGAACTGTGGTATTGGAGAAGATTCTTGAGAGTCCCTTGGACTGCAAGGAGATCCAACCAGTCCATCCTAAAGGAGATCAGTCCTGGCTGTTCATTGGAAGGACTGATGTTGAAGCTGAAACTCCAATATTTTGGCCACCTGATGTGAAGAACTGACTCATTTGAGAAGACCCTGATGTTGGGAAAGATTGAAGGCAGGAGGAGAAGGGGACGACAGAGGATGAGATCTTTAGATGGCATCACCAACTTAATGGACATGAGTTTGGGTAAACTCTGGGAGTTGGTGATGGACAAGGAGGCCTGGAGTGCTGCGGCTCATGGGGTTGCAAAGAGTTGGACACGACTGAGTGACTGAACTGAACTCACCCTGGTCTACAATTCTTTTTATACATTGTTGGATTTGATTTGCTAATATTTTGTTGAGGATTTTCTATCTATGCTCATGAGAGACATTGGTCTTTGGTCTTTCTTGGGTTTTAGTATTAAGGTAATAGTTAAAAAGCTGGCTTGAAACTCAACATTCAAAAAACTAAGATCATGGCATCTGGACCCATCATGTCATGGGAAATAGAAGGGGAAAAAGCAGAAGCAGTGACAGATTTTATTTTCTTGGGCTCCAAAATCACTGTGGATGGTAACTGCAGTCATGAAATTAAGATGCTTGCTCCTTGGAAGGAAAGCTATGACAAACCTAGAGAGTGTATTAAAAAGCAGAGACATCACTTTTCTGACAAAGGTCTGGATAGTTAAAGCTATGGTTTTGCAAGTAGTTGTGTAAGGATGTGAGAACTGGACCATAAAGAAGTCTGAGCACTGAAGCACCGATGCTTTCAAATTGTGATGCTGAAAAAGACTCTTGAGAGTCTTTTGAATTGCAAGGAGATCAAACCAATCAATCCTAAAGGAAATCAACCCTGGATATTCATTGGAAGGACTGATGCTGAAGCTGAAACTCCAATACTTTGGCCATCTGATGCGAAGAGCTGACTCATTGGAAAAGACCTTTGATGCTGGGAAAGATTGAAGGCAAAAGGAGAAGAAGGCAGCAGAGGATGAGATGGTTGGATGGCATCACCGATTCAATGGAGAATTTGAACAAATTCCAGGAGATAGTGGAGGACAGAGGAGCGTGGTGTGCCACAGTCCATTGTTGTTGTTCAGTCCCCCAGGTGTGTCTGACTCTGTGACCTCATGGACTGCAGTATGCCAGGCTTCCCTGTCCTTCATCATCTCCTGGAGGTTGATCAAACTCATGTCCATTGAGTCAGTGATGCCATCCAACCATCTCATCCTCTGTCATCCCCTTCTCCTCCTACCTTCAATTTTTTTCAGCATCAAGGTCTTTTCTAATGAGTTGGCTCTTCACACCAGGTGGCCTAAGTATTGGAGCTTTGTTTTCAGCATCAGTCCTTCCAATGAATACTCAGGATTGATTTCTTTTAGGATTTACTGGGTTGATCTCCATACAGGCTAAGGGACTCTCAAGAGTCTTCTCCAACACCACAGTTCAAAAGGATCCATTTTTTGGTGTTCAGCCTTCGTTATGGTCCAACTCTCAATTCTGTCTATGACTACTGGAAAAACCATAACTTTGACTTATACAGACCTTTGTTTGCAAAGTAATGTCTCTGCTTTTTAATACATTGTCTAAGTTTGTCAGAGCTTTTTTCCCAAGGAGCAAGCGTCTTTTAATTTCGTGGCTGCAGTTACCATCTGTAGTGATTTTGGAGGCTAATAAAATAAAGTCTGTCACTGTTTCCATTTTTCCCTTCTATTTGCCTTGAAGTGATGGAATAGGATGCCATGATCTTTGTTTTTTGAATGTTAAGTTTCAAGCCAGCTTTTTCACTATCCTCTTTCACCTTTATCAAGAGGCTCCTGAGTTCCTCTTCACTTTAGGTCATGAGGGTGGTGTCATTTGCATATCTTAGGTTACTGATATTTCTCCTGACAATCCTGTTTCCAGCTTGTGCTTCATCCAGCCTGAGTTTTGCATGATATACTCTGCATATAAGTTAAATAAGCAGGGTGGCAATATACAGCCTTGACATATTCCTTTCCCAATTTGGAACCAACCCATTGTTCCATGCCCAGTTTTAACTGTTGCTTCTTGACCTGCATACACATTTCTCAAGAGACAGGTAAGATGGTCTGGTATTCCCATCTCTTTAAGAAATTTCCACAGTTTGTTGTGATCCACACAGTCAAAGGCTTTAGCATAGACAATGAAGCAGTACATACTTTTTCTGGAATTCTGTTGCTTTTGCTATGATCCAATGGATATTGATAATTTGATCTCTGGTTCCTCTGTCTTTTCTAAGTCCATCTTGAACATCTGGAAGTTCTTGGTTCAGGTACTGTTGAAGCCTGGCTAGCTTAGAGAATTTAGAGCATTACTTTGCCAACATGTGAAATGAGTGCAACTGTGCAGTGGTTTGAACATTCTTTGGCATTGCCTTTCTCTGGGATTGAAATGAAAACTGACCTTTTCCAGGCCTGTGGCCACTGCTGAGCTTTCCATATTTGCTGGCATATTGGGTGCATCACTTTAGCAGCATCATCTTTTAGGATATGAAATAGCTCAGCTGGAATTCCATCACATTCACTTGCTTTGTTAATAGTGATGCTTCCTAAGGCCTACTTGACTTTGCACTCTAAGATGTCTGGCTCTAGGTGACTGATCACACCATCATGGTTATCTGGGTCATTAAGGTCATTTTACATAGTTCTTCTGTGTATTCTTCCACCTATTCCACAGTCCATGTGGCTGCAAAGAGTCAGACATGTGTTAACGACTGAACGACAACAACAATAGCTCTACTCATATAATGTCAGAAAATATTCCCTCTATTTCATTTCCTCGGAGAAGGCAATGGCACCCCACTCCAGTACTCTTGCCTGGAAAATCCCATGGATGGAGGAGCCTGGTGGGCTGCAGTCCATGGGGTCGCTGAGGGTTGAACACGACTGAGCGACTTCACTTTCACTTTTCACTTAGATGCATTGGAGAAGGAAATGGCAACCTACTCCAGCGTTCTTGCCTGGAGAAATCCCAGGGACGGGGGAGCCTGGTGGGCTGCCGTCTATGGGGTCACACAGAGTCAGACATGACTGAAACAACTTAGCAGCAGCAGCAGCATTTCATCTCCTGGAACAGATTATAGAGATCTGGGATTTTTGTTTAAATTTTGTCAATCTTTGGTAGAATTCACTTGTGAAACTATCTGGGCCTGCTTCTTTCTTTCTGAAATGTTATTAATTATTGATAATTTTTTTTTTAGTAAATATTGGTCTGTTCAGATAATCTGTTTCTCCTTTTTTGAGTTTTATTCTTAGAGTTTACATCTTCCTGCTTATACTACCCATTTGTTCTTGCATGTTGCCTACTTTTTTGCTTTGTGATCTTAAACTATTAATTATAATTATTTTAAATTTCCTGTCTGATAACTCCAAAATCTGTGTCATGTCTGAGTCTGGTACTGATGCTTGCTTTGTTTCTTCAGACTGTGTTCCTCCTGCCTTTTACAGTGTTTTGTAGTTTTTTCTTGAAATCCAGACATTATATGTTAGAAAATAGAAATGGAGGCCTTTATCACTGTTGAGGTTTTGTATTAATCTGGCTAGGTATTTATCTATGTTTAGTGTCTACATAGGTACCAAGGACTTCAAGTTCCTCTAGTATCCTTGTTTTTGCCTCTCCTGTTTCCTTGGTGTTTTCCTAAAATCTCCTTCTTGAGTAGAATCTGAGCCTTGTGAGTCTTTCAGCTATTGATATAACCCACTATTATTTCACTGGAGCCCTGTTAACTGCAGCGGTAAGGCACGGGGAAGGGAGGTGTTTTATAGTTTTATGGGTGAATCCACTGTTATGGTGAGCCTGTGTCTCTGGCCTGTGACCTTCACAAGGATTTGGTGTCTTTCTTTTTCTCTCCTTCTCTATATGTGAGCCACAGATACGTGGGGGAGTAGTTGAGTAATCACCTGCTTGCCTTTGTGAGATAAGGCTCTGGTAAAATGGACTGTATAGTCCATGGGGTCGCAGAGTTAGACACAACTGAGCGACTTTCACTTTCAAAGTTCTTTTAACTGGAGAGTAGGCCTTTGTTATGGAGAACACACTGGGCACTTATCAGAATGTTACATCTCTTTCTCTTTGCCAGAAATAAGAGGGATTTGCCTTCACTCTTACAGTGAAGATCTGGTGGGGTTCTTGCACTTAAAATCCATGAAAGTGTGTGGACCTCTGTAAACTCCTGGCCCCATGGTTTTCTTACTCTTAAACTAGTCCACACTTTTCTTCCAGCAAGTCACCAAAGTTATCATTTAAATGTCCGACAAAACTTATGGCTCCAGTGGCTTCTGCTTCAAGGAAGCTGATTTGACTCTTTGACTGTTTACCTGTCTCCTCAGATTTTGAGACATCCATTTGCCCTGCAGTCTTAACAATATTCCCTAAGGGATGCAGGAAAAAATATTTTCAGCTTGTTTAGCTCTTTCTTATTATAAGGATGAGAATGATGATTCCTAAGATCTTCCCACATTAGACCTGAAACCAGAAGTTTCCTGGTGGCTGTTGAGCTGGATCCTGAAAGACAAGGATGATTTTCCCAACAGTGCAGCTGATGGGTTACAAGCAACTGAGAGCACATGGATTCACCCAGACTTGTCTTCCTCTACTTTCCTCTTTCATCTGGGGAGTTGTCATCAGGAATTTACCTGGGAGAGTCATAAAAGAGTGGACATTAGTTGTGTTTTCATCACCCAACCATTCATTCGCTCTGCCTTCTGCTGTTGTTTAGTTGCTAAGTTGTGTCCAACTCTTTGCGACCCTGTGGCCTGCAACATGCCTGTCTTCTGTAACAACGCTCACTTTTCAATTAGAGATAAGCCCCATTTCCCCTCCCCCTGCAGTAATCTGTATGCTTTAGGTGAAGCAGATTCTTCCTTGGACTCCAGGCATGCATGTGACTCTGGTCTGACCAGTCAGAGTCTCAAATTTTAGGGGGTTGGTTCAATGATAGTCCAGTGATCCCACTTTAGCCAATGACATGTGAGAAAAAAATGTGTTTTGGAGCTACTAGCAGGCATTATGGGCTCAGAAAGGAGACAACCACACTGACACAGAGGAAAATGGATTTGAGAGGCTAGCACAGTAGAAAACCATGTCCTGGTGATATGGTTTAAGCTTCTGCTTCCAGCCCTGCCTGAAAACAGACTTGTGGACAGGATCCTTTTGCTACAGGATTCTCATATTGTTTAAGCCATGTGGGCAGGGATTATTTCTGCTGCTTATGACCTCTACCTCAAACCCTAAGTGATATAGAAATCTTCAGTCAATCAACTGTTTTGATGCCAGAGTACAATGCCTTACTAAAGAGAGGGACTGTTAATTTCAGACCCCCTAGGGGAGATACAACATTGAAAAAAAATCATTTATTGACTGCGCTAGGTCTTAGATGCAGTGCACAGGGTCTTCAATCTTCACTGTAGCCTGCAGGATTTTTAGTTGTGGCATGAGAACTCTTTGCAGACTGTGTGATCTAGTTCCCCAACCAGGTATTGAATCCAGCCCCCTGCACTGGGAGTACGGAGTCTTAGCCACTGGTCCACCAGGGAAGTCCCCCACTCCTTTGGAAAAATAAGTCCCACAAAATACATGCCTATATCTGAGCAACTACTTTTCCAGTATGTGGTACTGGGGCAAGTACTTGTCATGTATTGGGGGTCTTCACCTCTTTATTATCTGCTCTTTACCTACAGTTTACTGGACAGTTTCCCCATATCCTATTCATTCATGAGTTAGATTTTGAGATGTCTAAGATGTTTTCTTGAAGATAAGTCTGCCTCTCCCTGTCATTTTATATCCTCAGCCTCTCAAGACGTATCTCCATCTGTTGCTGCTGTTTAGTCACTAAGTCATGTCCGACTCTTTTACAACCCCATTGATTGTAGCCTGCCAGGCTTCTCTATCCATGGGATTTCCCAGGCAGGAATACTGGAGTGGAGTGCCATTTCCTTCCACAGGGGATCTTCCTGACAGTGTGGGGTGAAGGTTATTGCTGCACCTTTTACTCTGAGAGAGCCAACCATAGCCATAAGGAGCTACCTACAGACTCAGTGCCTTAAACAAAAGCTTATTTTCTCGCAATTCTGGAGGCTGGAAGTCTAAGATCAAGGTGTGGGCAGGTTTAGTTTCTCCTGAGGCTTCTCTTTTGCTGGGAGAAATATCAATAACCTCAGATATGCAGATGATACCACCTTAATGACAGAAAGCCAAGAGGAACTAAAGAGCCTCTTGATGAAAGTGAAAGAGGAGTGTGAGAAGGCTGGCTTAAAACTCAACATTCAGACAACTAAGATCATGGCATCTGGTCTGATCACTTCATGGCAAATAGATGGGCAAACAATGGAAACAGTGAGAGACTTTATTTTCTTAGACTCAAAAATCACTGCAGATGATGATTGAAGCCATGAAATTAAGACACTTGCTCTTTGGAAAAAAAAGCTATGACAAACCTAGATGACATATTAAAAAGCAGAGACATTACTTTGCCAACAAAGGTCTGTTTAGCCAAAGCTATGGTATTTCCAGTAGTCATGTATGGATGTGAGGGTTGGACCATAAAGAAAGCGGAGTGCTGAAGAACTGATGCTTTTGACCTATGTTGTTGGAGAAGACTCTTGAGAGTCCCTTGGACACAAGGAGTTCAAACCAGTCAATCCTAAAGGAAATCAGTCCTGAAAGTTCATTGGAAGGACTGATGCTGAAGCTGGAGCTCCAATACTTTGGCCACCTGACACGAAGAACTGAATCATTTGAAAAGACCCCGAGCTGGCAAAGATTGAAGGCAGGAGGAGAAGGGGACGAGAGAGGATGAGATGGTTGAATGGTATCACTGACTCAACGGACATGAATTTGAGCAAGGTTTGGGAGCTGGTGAAGGACAAGGAAGCCTGGTGTGCTTCCTTGGGTCACAGAGAGTTGGACATGACTGAGTGACTGAACTGAGGCCTCTCCTTTTCTTGCAGCTAAGCACCTTCTGGCTGTGTGTTCACAATTCTTCCCTCTGTGGTTGCCTCTCCAGCATCTTTCTCTTCTTACAAGGAAACCATTCATATTGGATTAGAACTCTGCCTTTATGACCTCATTTTACCTTAAAGTAAAAGTGAATATCACTCAGTCATGTATGACTCTTTGTGACCCCATGGACTGTAGCTTGCCAGGCTCCTCTGTCCATGGAATTCTCCAGGCAAGAATACTGGAGTGGGTAGCCATTCCCTTCTGCAGGGGATCTTCCCAACCCAGAGATTGAATCTGGGTCTCCTGCAATGCAGGTGAACTCTTTACAGTCTGAGCAACCAAGGGAGCCCTCATTTTACCTTAACTACCTCATTAAAGGCCCTAGTGCCAAACACAGTCATTTTGGGAGTTAGAGCTTCGATATATGAATTTTGTGGGACATAACTCAGTCTATAACACCACTTTTCAGCCAGTCCTGGCAATTTCTTTTCATTTCAGATAGATTTTCATTAATTGTCTTAATTAAGTGGTGATCAGGAGAAGTTCTTCTACTCAGCAAACATTGGTTGAGCACCTTCTCTGTACCAGCTACTCTGCTGAGCCAATGGGGCCTTCCTCTCACCCTGAGGATAGATCATGACCTGGAGCACAAACGAAAGGAGAACTGGCCTTTGACTGGGTGGTTTGTCCTCGCTGACCTTCTCTCTCAAGCCTGTTCCACTCCTGCTATTTTCTGGCCATACACCATCTTCCATTCAGGCCTCCTACTCCCAAAAATTGCCCCCATGGATAGAACAAATGTAACTTACTAACTGATATACCCTAAAGCTGCCCCCCAAGCTTGCCCTTGACTATGTATCGCCAGGAAAAGTGATCCTGTATACTAGAGGCTAGTGATGGATGACTGCTTGGTGAGCTACCTCTCCCAAGAACACAGTTCAGGAGCCAAAAAAAAAAACAAAAAAAAAAACACTAAACTAAAAACTAAAACCAAAAAACACTGGTAGAGTTGAAGGCACTGCTAACAGGCTTGTTCAAGGATCCTTTCTGTCTTCCTTCTCACTGTACTAAGAAGGTGTCATTCTTACAAATTTTGTAAGGGATGCCACTGGAAGCGTGGAGAAATGGCTTAGTAGAAAGCCATCCACAAAGATATGGGTTTTAATCCCATTGTTGGCAAGGGTGTATTATATAACTGTCCTCTTTCCACACCTCAGTTTCTCTACCTGCACAATGGAAAGAATAGTTCCTGTCTGGCTCACTCTCCCAGGACACAGAATGAATGCCGTAACAGACAGAAAAGTGTTTCAGATGGAAAATGCCATCAAATAAATTCAAGGTGTTATTATTTTAAGGTGTAAAATCAGAACTTATAAAATCAGGCATAAAAAATGTCCTGGTGGATGTATTTTCATTCTGGAGAAAATTAATGTCTATGTCTTGGGCTTGAATTTTCCACAGAGTCAGTCCCAGCATGTTGGAGTTGGAAACATCCTTAGAGATGTTTAGTTCCTCCCCTCCCCATGGGGAACTGAGGCCCAGAGAGGGCAGGGAATTGCTCAGGGTCACACAGCAAGTTAGTGGCTCAGTTGGGACTGGGACCTGGTAGTACTGATAGCTTTTCCTATGTTCTATTCTTTTTCATGGGGAAGGCAGGGAGTGGCAGAGCTAAAACCTGTGAACATCGCTAGGCAATCCCTGAGGTTTGTGAGACCCACCTCAGAATCCAGGCACATCTCTTCCTGATGAAGATCTCTGATCCCCAGTAAATTCTCAGAGGACATTTCCTGCCACTGTACCTCCTCAGTACCACAGACAGGCTTGACCTGGGAACTCTTCTGGGGTCACATCTCTCTCCCTGGGCTGGCTCCTGTACAGTGTGGCTTGGTCTGGCTTGAGTGTAGAGGTAATTGCAATATATTGAGGTTTGGTATTGTAATAAAAATAGAGGCCATTACAGCTACCATTTATGTCATTAGTATTTAGTGGTGGTGTGTTGCAGCTTTTTTAGTGCTCATAAAACTGTCGCTGCTTGCAGATATGTCACGGTGCTGATATAAATTTAAAGGGTTGGAAATCCATAAGTCATAAAAACTAGATAGTAAATAGCAACAGAGCAGGATGGACAAGAACTGTTGCATTAGGCATGCAAATGCTTATGGATTTGCATGTCTAGTGCTGGCATTAGCATAATGAGAAGCCCATTTACCTTACAGATGGACGTGATTAACTAGACCCTTGTAAATAAGTCCACTCAGCCTAGATGAAGGGGCCACAGAAGAGGGATTGTTACAGGACCCAAAGGGCAAGCAGAGGCCCTTTCTGCTTCTTCTCTTGTGGCTTTGACTTAGTAGAGAGGTCTTCAGAATCACTGACAATGCTCAAATGGGAATGGATCTGGACTCATGGCTAATGTGAGTTGAGTGCTTACTATGTACTATCCACTATTTAACCTTTTACCTATAAGAATCTGTCTGCAGTGCAAGAGACACAGGAGACATGGGTTCAATCCCTGGGTCAGGAAGATGCCCTGGAGGAGGCAATGGCAAACCACTCCAGTATCCTTGCTTGGAAAATCCAACAGACAGAGGAGCCTGAAAGGCTACAGTCCTTGGGGTAGCAAAGAGTCAGAAACGACTGAACGACTAACACTTTCCTTTTCTTTCTATGTTAGCTCAATTAACTGTTACAACACCCTCTATTATTGTACCTATCTTATAGAAGAGGAAGCTGAGGTATAGAGAAGATAATGGAATTTATGAAAGTTTATTATTAAGTGGCAAAACCAGGATATGAACCCAGCCAGCCTGGCTCAAAGTCCAGACTCTTAGCTACTACACAGCTGCCTCTTATTCACTCAGTTCATGCATGCATGCCACTAACTTATTAAACATTTGCTACATGCCAGGCTCCATGCTATTGTTAAGGGTATAAAAACATCAAGATAAAGACTCACTCTTCTTAAAAAGCTCATGGAGACATTGAGATGAAAGCAAAATTCTCACATTGTGCTCAACAAGCTCAGACAAGAATACTTAACCTCCAGAAAAAGTGGGTAAAAGAAGGAGATGCCCCATAAACTCAGACTGAAGGATGTATAGGAGTTCAGCAGCTGAGGAGTAGAGGATTAGAACCCTTGCTCAGGGAACAGCAAGTACAGAGCCATAAAAATGTGTTCTCAGACCTTTAAATCCTTCCATACTGGAGGTGGAGTACATATGAATAGGAGGCAGAAGAAGTAGAGACTGCTCAT
Source organism: Oryx dammah (assembly GCF_014754425.2). Lineage (NCBI taxonomy): Eukaryota > Metazoa > Chordata > Mammalia > Artiodactyla > Bovidae > Oryx > Oryx dammah. The sequence continues at coordinate 46,920,683 of NW_024070197.1, forward strand.
GAGGACTTGCAGGACATGGGAAGACTTGGAGGGTTCAATTAATGAAACAATTCTCTGAACAAAATCCTCACTTCAGATTGTGCTGTGCTGTGTTTAGTCGTTTCTGACTTTTTGCGATCCCCTGGGCTGCAGCCTGCAAGGAGCCTATGTCCATGGGGATTCTCCACACAAGAATACTGGAGTGGGTTGACACTACCTTCCCAGCCCAGGGATTGAATCAGGGTCTCTGCATTGCAGGTGGATTCTTCACTGACTGAGCCACCGGGGAAGCCCACTTCAGATTAGGTGCTAGGATTTGTTTCTCAAACACCAACTCCCTATTACAAATTCTGGGCCAAACTCTATCCCAGAGCCTTGTGCCTCTGACATCACTTTGTAGAGTCAATGTCCAGCTCCCAGAGTTGGTTAGGCCACTGGCACCAGGATGCTACGGGTCCTGCTATGAGTCCTCATAACTGGTGGGTTGTTTAGGACTCTCCATCTGAGGCTGGGCAGGAGTAGAATTTGAGCTGGCTCACTTTTGGGAGCCCAGCTGAATGAGAGGTTCAAGGAGTCCACAATGTTTTAGGATGTTTTCATTAATGTTTATCTGTTCCACAAGATCTCTTTGTGGTAATAGCTCCTAATAGGAAATATACTACTCATTCAAAGTTCATTTGATTGGAAGCCTCCAATAAATTATTTTTTATGGTGGCAGACGACTTGGGGAATTCCTGAGAGCTGACAGTTCTCTTTGAATCACTCAAGGCACTCAAAGTGGGACACATAATCTTTTGTACCATCAGATAATATGCTGTGTAGTTTATTTTAGGCTGAATCTTCAAGTTGTCCAGAGATACCAGTCCTCTTCTCCACTGCTTGATACCTTCTATTTCTCTTGTTGGTGGCTCTGGGATCTTCGCCCATCAGGAAGAGGTTGTCATCTTGAAGTAGGCAATAGATGCTGTGAGGACATTGGTCCTGGGTCTGTAAGCTGTAAGTGGCAGAAAGAAGGTATCTGGAAACAATGAGCCATAGGTGTTTTGGAATCAACAAAGGATCAGGGAGAAATATGGCAGAAATGTCTCAGATAGAACTTTCTCATAGGATCAGTTGAAAGTTATGCTAAAGAGACTATTAGGTCATGGTTCTCCCCAGTCATCTTCCACCTCACCCGTATGCCCCTACTTTTGGTGAACTCTGGCTAGAGCTCATTGTGTTTCTTCTTCCCCTAGTGAATCCAATCAAGATAAAGTTTGCCACATTCTTGGCTGCTTCTGCCCTTCGGTCAGCCAGGAGCTTCTCAAAAATTCCTTTTCAGTAGATGGTGGGTTTAGTGCCCAGAGGCCTAAGAAACAGAATACTCCTACCTAGCCCATTGGCTTGCAGCATCCACGTCCATGGTCTTGGGGCCAACAAGTCTCTGACAGCTGGATCTTCCCAGAGCCTGTAGGGCACTGTCTCCTCTGACCTGTCTTTATCCTCCACCCTTGGTCTTCAGCACAACCTTAAAGTGGGTGTATGTAGCGCTGACTTCAAGCTAGAACTAAGGCTGAAGGTATGATTTCCTAGGTCCTCAGTTCCTTGAAGGTGCTGGACATTTGGTCCAGTTAATGGATGTATAATTTGTGACAGTGTAACCATATGCCAAATGATATTTTACTAGTGGACACATATATGTGAATATTTGTCTCTTTTTGTGATTGTGCATCAGTATATCTCTCTATATATTACATACACATATATGTATACCTTGATCTGCGTGTGTATATGTGTAAGCATATCTGCACACTTTGCCCTCAGCATTATATAGATGCGTACAGGTGCTTATGTCTGCGAACATGGGTTCCTATGTGTATATGTGTATCCATACAAACCTGTGTGCACAGATGCATCTGTCTATATACACATCTGGAAATGCCAAGTAGTGTTAGGCAGGTACTTGGGACAAGGCTAAGAGCTGACATCATCATTTCTTTTCTATAATTTCAGAGCCTCCGAGGACAAAATTCCTTCATAGGAGGCAGCAGCATGAGTTGCCAGCTGGTCTGTAAATCCCTTTTATGTCACCTAAGGCCATTGTCTGAGGGAACAGCCTTGGCCTAGCAGTCTACATGATGAGAGGATCTACAGGAAGGTGTGGTAAGAGCTAAAGGGGCTGCAGCCTCCTCGCCCTGCACCTCCTGATCTCCACTCAGCAAGAAATAGGATCACAGGGCAGAGGGGAAGTAACAGTGACAGAAAACCCTTAGTGAGCTAAGTTTTACATATATGAACGCATTTGATTAGTTCAAATTTCCAGATGAAGACACAAAGGTACAGTGAGCTGAAGTAACTTGTTGGGATTGGATAAGACAGACAAAATTCGCTCAGTCGTGTTTCACTCTTTGCAACCCCATGAACTATACAGTCCATGGGATTCTCCAGGGCAGAATACTGGAGTAGGTAGCTGTTCCCTTCTCCAGGGAATCTTCCCAACCCAGATATTGAAGCCAGGTCTCCTGCATTTCAGGCAGATTCTTAACCAGCCGAGCCATAGGGAAGCCCAAGAATACTGGAGTGGGTAGCCTATCCCTTCTCCAGAGGATCTTCCTGACCCAGGAATCGAACCGGGGTCTCCTGCAGGAGATTTTTTTATCAACTTATCTATGAGGGAAGCCCATAGGATTGTATGTCAAGCAGCAGTCCTCCAGATGCAGTCTAGTTCTTTTGCATGGACTGAAGCACACAGACCTAGATGTCTTACTCCCAAGGACCAGAGGCCACTCTTGGCCAAGAGGCCCACAAAGTGAGGGGCTTTTACCCTTTGTCATTCTTCCCTTCCTTCCTCATTCTTCTCTTTGCTCTGAAGATGTCCCCACCTCATACCTCAGTGAGCTTCCCACTGGGGTGTCATGCTGAAACTTATCCTCCCAATACTCCCAAATCTTTTGTCTTCATCAGAATTGCTTGTCTTACAAATGGACACACCCTCGCTGACCAGCTCTCTGCTTTCCAAAGTGTCTCCATATTGAGTAAAGATGCTCAATCAGTGCTAAAATGATTATAGATACTAATGAAATCAAATGTCTCACTTGGGATAGAATAAAAGGGTTGAAAGTTCATAAAGTCCAATGTCTTCCTACAGGTTTACAAGATGGAAGGGACTCAAAGGATAAACAGCTGGAAAGATGGTGTATTGGTCTTGAGTCAAGTCTTATAGTTTTAAATCTAATAATTCTCTCACTTCACCAACTTCTGATTTTACAGTTAATCCAAAAGAAATGTGATGATGGTGGAAACTACCAGCATTGAAACTGGTGAGTGGTAAAGACAGTTTGGCCATACTATAGGTCTCTATCTGTGAGGAGAGCTGGCTTCTTGGAAGTGCTGTAGTGGGAGCCCTCCTGAGTGTATTCAATATGACAATTTGCCTATTCATCTCCAGAATGTTTGTCTCAGATCATGAAAATCCCTACCTGATATGAATTTTTGTACAAATCCAAGATGACTGCAAGTGTCAGCCACCCAAGCACCAACATTATTTTAAGAATAAGGTGCAGGAAACATTTGGGGGGATGTTCTTTCGTGGCTCAGCTGGTGAAGAATCCACCTGCAATGCAGGAGACCTGAGTTTGATCCCTAGGTTGGAAAGAGCCATTCATCTGCTGATGGGCATCTAGGTTGTTTCCATGTCCTGGCTATTATAAACAGTGCTGCGATGAACATTGGGGTACATGTGTCTCTTTCAATTCTGGTTTCCTCAGTGTGTATGCCCAGCAGTGGGATTGCTGGGTCATAAGGCAGTTCTATTTGCAATTTTTTAAGGAATCTCCACAAACGACTAATCTCAAAAATATACAAGCACCTTATGCAGCTCAGTTCCAGCAAGGCAGAGTCTTAACCACTGAAGTCTTAACTACTTCCCACCAGGGAAGTCCAAGTAGCTGTTCTTGCAATGTTTAAATAAACATGGACATTCAAATTGTGGTAGTTGCTCAGTTATGTCTGACTCTTTGTGACCCTATGGACTGTAGCCCACCAGGCTCCTCTCTCCATGGATTTCTCCATGCAAGAATATTAGAGTGGGTAGCCATTCCCTTCTCCAAGGGGTCTTCTCAACCCAGGGATCAAACATGGGTCTCTTGTATGGCAGGCAGATTTTTATATGGTTATCATGTATTTTATTTCCTTTCCTGATGGAGCATTGAATAATACATAGAAGAACCAGCAAGAATCTACAAACCCAATGTTGGGGAAAGGAAGCCAGGGGCATCTTTCAACATTGGGTTCCTGGGCTCTCCTAGGATAAGGCCCCAGGATGCCTACCAGGCTCCAAGGGACTCAAGGACTCCAGATGCCCTGCAGCACATTTGGCCTCAATGTTTCCCCATCTCCAAGAAACTCATGAGCTGCTTTAAATGAGTTTCCAAATGTGTGTTTAGGCTGGATTTACGTCCGGGTGGCTGCATATTAAATGCTGATTATTAAAAACATTTGCATGGCGCTTTAACAACGATAGATTATGTATCTGTTACCTAAGTCTCAGTGAAGGCTTTATTAATTCATTATTATTTTATCAACATACAATAAACTGTTCTATTAAATCTAAATTAGACAGATATTTGGGGAGGGATCATCTAAAAGGACCTCAGCCGAGACTATCCCCAGGGAAGGACTTAATGAAGTTTCAAACAGTTAATAACCCTCAGTTCATAAATAAACCATGGGTGTTTAAAGACCTGCAAAATACTAAAATAAGATGTTGAGAATCAACAGAGGAAGTATAAGAGAGTACCCTTGGAATCACCCTCCTTGCTACTCACAGGTAAAACCTCTACTTTTGGGGACTATTTCTTGAATACCTGGGAATATATGACATTCCTGGGGACTTTAGGATAGCTTTGCCTTTGGTCCCAAATTCACTAAGGAAATGGGAAGAGTCTTGAAAAATTTTTTTCCTTCTCTTAAATAATCCACCTTTAACTTAAAAAAATATTTTGGCCTAAAGGGTGAAGGGTGATAAAGAGATTCTGCTCTGACATGAGATAATGTTAAAATCTCTTACAATCTTATAAGATAAATTGAAAGTCAAATCTCATAACTCCTACTCTGGAGGCAGAATTAGCTACATAATTTTCAGGACCCAGTGGAAAATAAAATGCAAGTCACCTTGTTCAAAAGTAATTGAGAATTTTAAGATGGCAGCAGTAGAACAATGAACCAAGCCTCGGTCCCTTTCTGTGTGTGGGTCTAAGTGTATACAGGTTGAACAACCATGAAGCTGGCCTGTCTGGATGACTCCTAAGCAAGGTGGATGGAGGCTTGAGAGGCAAAGGCCTAAAGGTGGAGAAGTTCTGGTCTTCCATTGGCCATGCGGTGTGTAGATTTCAAAGAACCATTATAGGGAGAAGAGTAAGACTGTAAGGGTAAGTTGGAGCCAGATCATAAGAGGCTTATCTGACAAGCTAAGGGGGTCAGTAAGTTATGGAAAGTTTTAGAGCTGAGTGTGAAGACCTCAGAAACTCAAGTTCACTGATGTCAAGGTCCAGGGACTAACTCAGTTGGGAATATTTCTTCCTATTGCAAGGTGTGTACTTCCAAACTTATTCATTTTTTGAGTACTGCTCTGAGCCAACACTTGACTTTTTTTTTTCTCTTCAGCCTCAGTTTCCAGCAAACACTATGTGGGTTTTAAAGTGGTGACCAACTATAGAAGGATTGAGTCTTTCTTATTTCAGTTTGGCCCTGAAAGAAGATGTTTCCCTGTTGGCTCAAATGGTAAAGAATCTGCCTGCAATGTGAGAGACCTGGGTTTGACCCCTGGGTTGGGAGGATCCCCTGAAGAAGGGAACAGCAACCCATTCCAGTATTCTTGCCTGGAGAATTCCATGGACAGAGTAGCCTTGTGGGCTACAGTCTGTGGAGCTGCAAAGAATCAGACATGACTGAGCGACTAACACTAACCCTAACACTGAAAGAAGAGCCAGAGACATAGGCTTGAGGGTAAGTGGTTTAACTATGGGAGTGATCCAAGTAAGCAGAATGAGGAAGCAGAGAGAAAAAGAGAAAAACAAACAGAAGGAAAAGCCAATAAAAATTATATCGTGGAGTGATTGACCACACTGGGCAACTGGGATTCAGTTTCCTTTGGGAACCCTCTGTAGAATCATGCAAAATGCACTACAGAATTGTCACTCCAAAGAACAGGAAGCTGGTTTACCCAGTGACTCCCATGCCCCGTAGGTTGAGGATGTCCTTTTGGAGGTATTATCCAGCATGCACTTTGGGGCTACATCTGCCAAGATCTGGGACATTTGTGGCTTCAGGTAATATTCTGGGACAGAAAGAAATGGAGAGATGCTGAAACGCAGTTGAGGTGGGATGCTGATACCCAGAGATGCCCCTACAGCTGCATAGAAATCAGGTGGGGCTACAGAATATGGCACGGGATACAAAAACAATTTGTAACAAGCTCCTTAGGCCACTGAAAAGCCTTCATGGCCCAACCTAAGCAGGACTTATTTTCTGGGGACCCATGGGCAAGTGGAAAGGTTTGGGGAAAGAAGTTGGTTTTCCTTTCCACTGCCAACTGTAGAAGCAGAGTGTGTGTCCTATTTGGGGATAATATAGGATATAGGTTAGATCACAAGGCTGCCTGGAGGGTATACTGAGTTCCCTCACATCTCTCTTCCTGTTGGATGCCTAGAATTCCACCTCTACCCTGAAACTTTTAGTGGGAATGGCAGCTTAGGGATGCTGGACTCTTGGCAGCATGGATTGGATGGGAGACACATGACTTTGCCAATGACCAACTCTGAATCCAAAAGCCGTAAGGTAATCTTAACAGCATGAACTGTGGAGAGGGGGCAGCCCTGAGTTTCAATCCTGGTACTTGTCAGCTGTGAATTTGGGGCAAGTCATTCATTCATTTATGTAGCTATTAATTAACTAAAGAGTTACTGAGCATTGATTCTGTTCTAGGCATGGAACAAGGCCACCTCAGGTTTCTAGGCTAGAGAAGAAGATAGGCAATAAAGGATAGGGAAAAATCGATAAGCCTGACTTCCCAGGTGGTGCAGTGGCAAAGAATCCGCCTGCCAACTCAGGAGACAGGAGATGTGGGTTCGATCCCTGGGTTGGGAAGATACCCTGGAGTAGAAAATGGCAATGCACTCCAGTATTCTTGCCTGGGAAATCCCACAGACAGAGGGGCCTGGCAAGCTACTGTCCATGGAGTCACAAAGAGTAGGACACGACTGAGAAGGCACACACTCACACTCACAAAAATGGATAAAAGCAAAGGGTTATGTCTATAAAATGACTCGTGAAATGGTAGAGTATGATTGCAACGAGGAAGGTGAATAAACTATGTAGATAGGATAGTAAGGCTGGGTTCTTTATTGGAATAAAAAGAGACAACCATGGGAAAAGCAGGGGTAAGAGATTTCTAGGCAGATAGAACAGCATGTGTTAAGGCATGACATATTAAAGAGTTTGCATGTTTGCGGAACCAAGACGAAGCCACGTTAACTAGACTGTATTAAGTGAGGGGAAAGAAGAGAGGTAGGAAATAAAGTCCCAGAGGAGGGCAAGAATTAGACTTTGTTGGCATCATAGGCCAATTAAAGAACTTGAGATTTTTATTTCAAGTGCAAAGGGGAGCCATAGACTTTTTTAAGCAAAGGAGTGATGTGATACAACTTTTCATTTTAAAAAAGATCACTCTCAATAAAGTGAGGTGACTCATTTGGAAGAAGGACAAGAATAGCCATGGAGGGACCAACTAAGAAGGTTTTGTGATATTTCAGGGATGGCAGTAGTATTTGGGACGAAGGGAGGTGGGTTGATTTGAGGTATATTTGGGAAGTAGAGTCAGCCAGACTTGCTGATGGGTTTGATGTCAGAGTGGAGAGAGGAATTTCAGTGATGATTCCCTGAAGAAACAGGGGCGTCATTAACAGATGTGGGTAAGACTGAGAGAAAACGTGTGTATGTGCCCGTGGGGGATCAAACAGTTGGATATGTTGAGTTTGAGACATCTATAAGGCCTGCAGGTAGACATGGAAACTTGGTATTGGCTTTTTGGGCCTAGAGTGTGGTGAAGGTGTTTTGGCTGGAGACTAAAATCCTTGGTATAGAGATGCTTTTTTAAAAGCCTGGGGAAAGATGCAAAATGTGAAGTCAAGGCAAGAAGACCTTCTGCAGAGTCAGGAACTGCTCAGAAAGTTCAAGTTCCCTCTTCCCTCTCCCATGCCTCCTATCCTTCCTTGTGGGGACTAGTGGGCAGGCCCTGTGAAGGCTTGTCCAGAGGCTAGAGTGAGGGGCCCAGCCTTTGAATAGAGGAGCAGCACAATCTCAGCTCCTTTATAGTGACAGGCTGGACTTGCATAGGCTTGTTACTCCTGAACAACATGACTTACTGGATTGTGCTGGAGGACTGTCACAAACAAGATGGGACATGAGCCTTTGATACTGAGCTCATTTCCAAGGCAGAAGCCGCACTGATTCATCTTTCTTTCAATGTGGTGAGCTGGCAGAGGAGAGGCAGACCTTGGTGTCAGGAACCTGAGTCCCACACGCAAAGTGAATGTGAGCCCGTTTAAAGCTGTGATGACGAAAAGCCTTGGTTGCTAGGAAGAAAGCAGTGGAGAGGCCCCACATAAGCTGTTTGCCAAGGTGGATTAAATACACATTGAAATATGAATCACTGGAGGCCTTTTAAAGACTGTCACCTGACATGCAGAAATCACATTTCTCTTCTGGTGGAAAATGGCAGCAGGTATCAGTTGTTAGGGAACACCGTGTGAATGGATGGCAGGCCTTCTGCAGTGCTTTGTTTCACGTGGAGCATTTCTCTCGCACTGTGACAGTGTCTGCACGATGGCTGCAAATGCACACAGGCAAAAGCACACATGCACACACACACACACACACACACACACACACACACATACTGGTTATTCATGTGTAGGTATTTTAGAGCTTCCTTTGAATTCTTATTAATAGAGAGGATTCACATGTTTTAACTGCCTTCTCCTAGCTCCCTAAAGTGTACTGATGAAGAGTTTTCAAGCAACCATCATGTCAGTTTCAGCCATAATATTCCCTTATGTTAAGAATCCTAGTTCTGGTCTCAAATAGACTTGAGTCCAAATGTTCTGTCATTATAATCTTGAACTAGCAACTTCATCTTTATAGGCTTTATGCATTTCTTTTCATATAAAATGGAAATGACAATATACTATCAATATGTACGGAGCTGTTGGGAGTAGTAAGGGGTCTGATGTCCAAAGAATACTTAGCACAGAGCCTGGGAGTGATAGGTACTCTCTCTGTTACTCACATCCCAAGCTGAGACTTTCAAATGTGTTAACACAGGTCACTGAGGGGATGGCAACCCACTCTAGTATTCTTGCCTAGAGAATTCCATGGACAAGAGGAGCCTGGAGGGCTACAGTCCAGTGGGTTGCAAAGATTGGGCAACTAACACTTTCACTTTCAAGACTAAGTGAGTCAGCCAAGGTCATGATTGCTATGGTGTTAGGGACCAAATACTTGTGCCCCACCCCCCCAAACCAAATTCATATGTTGAAGCCCTAACCCTCAGTATGACAGTATTTGGAGATGGGGCCTTTGGGTGGTAATCAGGGTTAGCTTAGGTCATGAGGGTGGAGGCTTAAAATGGGACTTAGTGGCCTTATAAGAAAAGGAAGAGAGAACTTTCTCTCTCTTTCTCTGAGCTCACACCTGGAAGAAAGAACATATGAGGACATAGCAAGAAGTCAGCTATCTCTAAGCCAGAAAGAGAGGCTTTATCAGGAACTGAATCAGCCAATACCTTGGTCTTGGACTTGCCAGCCTCCAGAACTGTGAGAAACAAATCTCTATGATTGAAGACACCCAGTCTGTGATATTTTGTTATGGCAGCATGAGCTGCCTAAGACATATGGTAAGTCCCAACTGGAGCTCATATTCTGTCCCCAAATTTAGGCACAAATCTCAGACAAGCCCCAGAAATAGGCTTGAAGCATCCACAGGCATAAAGGAAATTAGAAAGTGGGCCTACACTCTGCCTCCTTCTGGTCTTTCTCCTTGGTTTCCATGGGATTCTATGTGGTAAAGCACACCTAGTTTCCAGATCCGAAGTGTCCAAGTTACCAAGCATGGGTGTGATATTTTCATGTGTATGTGCTTAGTCACTCAGTTGTGTCTCACTCTTTGTGACCCCATGGACTGTAGCCCTCAAAACTCCTCTGTCCATGGAATTCTCCTGGCAAGGATCCTGGAGTGGGTCTGTTAAGTTTAGTCGCTCAGTTGTGTCCAACTCTCTTCAACCCCATGGACTGCGGCACACCTGGCTTACCTGTCCATCACCAACTCCTGGAGCCTGCTCAAACTCATGTCCATCGAGTTGGTGATGCCATCCAATCATCTCATCCTCTGTTGTTCCCTTCTCCTCCTGCCTTCAATCTTTCCCAGCATCAGGGTCTTTTTCAAGGAGTCAGTTCTTCTCATCAGGTGGCCAAAGTATTGGAGCTTCAGCTTCAGCACCTGTCCTTCCGATGAATGGTCATGACTGATTTCCTTTAAGATTGATTGGTTTGATCTCCTTGCAGTCCAAGGGACTCTCAAGAGTCTTCTCCAACACCACAGTTCAAAATGGAGTAGGTAGCCATTCCCTTTTCCAGGGGATCCTCCCAACCCAGAGACTGAACCTGGGTCTCTTGCGTGGCAGACAGATTCTTTACCATCCGAGCTACCAGGGGAGTCCCATGACCTTTTTACTCACAATCAATATTCATTTGATTCATATTTATTTTTTGACTTGTTCATTCATTCCTTTGGCACATTTCCATTCAAACTTAAATCACTCAGCACTTCCTTAGCACCTACTCTGTCCAGATTCTTTGCTAAACTGTGAAATACAACTTTGCAAACTGTGTAGGTCAGTGGCTTTGAAGAGGCTGCACAGCATGTTCAGGCCGTGAGGCCTTTCCTCTCCATCTGCTATCCTCCCAAGTCCTTGTATCATACACATGCCAGACAGCATCACGGTACTTATCTGGTTCCCTCCAGGCATCCAACTCCAGCCTACGGCCTCTGAATGTTGAGGGTGAGTATCCAGTGCCTGTCCCTCTTGCCCAGTCTTGCCCAGATCCATGTTTTTTTTCTATTGCTGCTGCAACAAATTGGGCTTCTCGGGTGGCTCAGTGTTAAAGAATCTGCCTGACAATTCAGGAGACTTGGATTTGATCCCTGGGTCTGGAAGATCCCCTGGAGAAGGGCATAGCAACCCACTCCAGTATTCTTGCCTGGAGAATCCCATGGACAGAGGAGCCTGGTGGGCTATAGTCCATGGGGTCACACAGAGTTGAACACAGCTGAGCACACACACACACTGCAACAAATCACCACAAATTCAGTGGCTTACAAAAGCACAAACATATCATCTTTCAGTTCTAGGGGCTAACTAAAGTTTGACGAGGGTCTCACTATGCTAAATGCAAGATGGCATCAGGCCACGTTCCCTTCTGCAGGATCCAGTATAAAATCCATTTCCTTGTTTTTTCCATCTCCTAGAGGCCACCAACATTCCTTGGCTCGTAGCCCCTTCTTCCACCTCCAAAGCCAGCACTGCTGCATGTTTCTGACTCTTGTCATCACATCAGCTCATCTGACTTGGTCAGGAAAGGTTCTCTGCTTTTAAGAATTCAGGTGACCAGATTGGGTCCACCTGGGTAATCTGGGATAATCTTCGCTTTCAAGGCCCTTAATGTTAATCCTATCTGCTGCTGCTCCTGCCAAGTCACTTCAGTCGTGTCCAACTCTGTGCGACCCCATAGACGGCAGCCCACCAGGCTCCCCCATCCCTGGGATTCTCCAGGCAAGAACACTGGAGTGGGTTGCCATTTCCTTCTCTAATGCATGAAAGTGAAAAGTGAAAGTGAAGTCGCTCAGTTGTGTCCAACTCTTAGCGACCCTATGGGCTGCAGCCCACCAGGCTCCTCCATCCATGGGATTTTCCAGGCAAGAGTACAGGAGTGGGGTGCCACTGCTTTCTCTGTTAATCCTATCTCCCAAGTCCCAAAAGGTAACATATTCACAGGCTTCCAGGTTCAGGCGTGGGTGTATTTGGAGGTGCATTATTCTGCCTACCACGGTTGCTCAGCAGATCACTGGGTGGGGGGGGGCAGCACCACCTGGTGGATTCAGAGTGTCTGCACTGGCCTCTGGCAGGACTGCAGGAAGGTTTTATGTCTCAGGCTAAGAGGAGCAGGGAATGAAAGTTCAGTTTCAGCGCAATGGATGGAGGCTCTCCAGTCAATCAAATTATAGTTCAATCAGTTCATTTTAATCACTCCTCTGGAGAGAAGTAAAACCCTGTGTTGAGGAATACACAGCAATTTTATTGATGACAAGTTTAATTGTTTCATTTTTCCTTACTGTCTCCAGCACAGTCGACTTTTAATCAGTGGGAGCTGAAGTTCTAATGAAGTAAAGTCCACTTCTCCGCAGTTCACAACTAGCTGGAAATAATTGGGCTGAGACTCCCATCCAGACACTGCAGAGCCGCTGGCATTTTCCTGAAAACTGGGCTTAATTGCTTTGCTGATGTTGTTAAGTAGTCCTGAGGGGGTGGCAGTAGTAACGCTGCCCACATATGCTGGGAAACAATATCCCGAAAGTCTTAAAAAGGTCCTCAAAGTTTGTCCAACTGGTAGTGAGAAAGAGAGAAATGAAACAGTGTGTTTTCTGCAGACAAGCCCCAGGGGTGGTGTGCAGGAGCCATGACATGGACCGCCACAGTTTGATCCAGAGCAACTTCCACGTCAACGCCAGCAACTTTCTTCCCTCCTCTGAAAGCTAAGCAGGATTTTGAGTGCAGGGGTGTTTGCACCATTCCTCTGTGTTTTGGGGAGTTTCAGAGGAAGGTATTGGGATCTTGGGAGAAGGTGGCTGGCCTAGCCTCTGAAAAGGGAGGACTGGTGATGAGAGAGCTGGAGAAGGCAAGTGGCTGGTGTCTTAGCCCTGAGCAGAGACAGAGAGGGTTGGCTGGACTGGAGAAATCCTAGGATCATGGAGTCAAGGCTTGGAAGAAGTAGTGAGATTACCTCCTTTCTCCCCCTACCCCCCAACAATTTAGCTTCACTTGATGAGACGATGCTAATAGCTCTTAGTTTTTGCTCACTGTATGCAGCCATTTGGACTCAGTACTTTAAATGAGCTCCTTTATTCTGCAAATCCAATAAATCAGGTGTTCTTATTATCCCTTATTACAATAAATAAATCAGAGTTTTCCAGTTTACAAAATTTACCCAAAGCTGCCAACTTTGAGGATTTGAACCTAGATCTGCAGGACACCAGAATCAGTTCTCCTGCCCACCCCCACACCTCCATACCATATATTCAGCCACCACCACATCATTCAGTTCAGTTCAGTTCAGTCGCTCAGTCATTTCCAATTCTTGGCGACCATGAACTGCAGCACAGCAGGCCTCCCTGTCCATTGCCAACTCCTGGAGTCCACCCAAACCCATGTCCGTTGTGTTGGTGATGCCATCCAACGATCTCATCCTCTGTCGTCCCCTTCTCCTCCGGCCCTCAATCTTTCCCAGCAACAGGGTCTTTTCAAATAAGTCAGCTCTCTGCATCAGGTGGCCAAAGTATTGGAGTTTCAGCTTCAACATCAGTCCTTCCAATGAACACCTAGGACTGATCTCCTTCAGGATGGACTGGTTGGATCTCCTTGCAGTCCAAGGGACTCTCAAGAGTATTCTCCAACACCACAGTTCAAAAGCATTAATTTTTCAGCACTCAGCTTTCTTTATAGTCCAACTCTCACATCCATACATGACTACTGGAAACACCATAACCTTGACTAGACGGAACTTTGTTGGCAAAGTAATGTCTCTACTTTTTAATATGCTGTCTATGTTGGTCATAATTTTCCTTCCAAGGAGCAAATGTCTTTTAATTTCATGGCTGCAATCACCATCTGCAGTGATTTTGGAGCCCCCCCCCCAAAAAAAAAGTCTACCACTGTTTCCATTGTTTCTCCATCTATTTGCCATGAAGTGATGGGACCGGACGCCATGGTCTCAGTTTTCTTAATGTTGAGCTTTAAGCCAACTTTTTCCACTCTCCTCTTTCACTTTCGTCAAGAAGCTCTTTAGTTCTTCTTTACTTTCTGCCATAAGGGTGGTGTCATCTGCATATCTGAGGTTATTGATATTTCTCCCAGCAATCTTGATTCCAGCTTGTGCTTCTTCCAGTCCAGTGTTTCTCATGATGTATTCTGCATATAAGTTAAATAAGCAGGGTGACAATATACAGCCTTGATGTACTCCTTTTTCTACTTGGAACCAGTCTGTTGTTCTATGTCTAGTTCTAACTGTTGCTTCCTGACCTGCATACAGATTTCTCAAGAGGCAGGTCAGGTGGTCTGGTATTCCCATCTCTTTCAGAATTTTCCACAGTTTATTGTGATCCACACAGTCAAAAGCTTTGGCATAGTCAATAAAGCAGAAATAAATGTTTTTCTGGGACTCTCTTACTTTCTCCATGATCCAGTGGATGTTGGCAATTTGATCTCTGGTTCCTCTGCCTTTTCTAAGACCAGCTTGAATATCTGGAAGTTCACGGTTCACATATTGCTGAAGCCTGACTTAGAGAATTTTGAGCATTATTTTACTACATTACAAATAGAAAACTTTTATCACGTATTTATCATGTTCCAGGCCTAGTACTAAATATTTTCTGTATACTATCTTATTTCATCTCAAAAGCAACCCTGCAATTTGGGAAACCTGTGTTGTTCAATCCCTGGGTTGGGAAGATCCCCTGGAGAAAGGAAAGTCTACCCACTCCAGTATTCTGGCCTGGAGAATTCCATGGATTGTATGGTCTATGAGGTCGCAAAGAGTCATACACGACTGAGTGACTTTCACTTCACTTCAAGAGGAATGTTTCCATTTTGAGAATAAGAGTAAGGGAGCAAGGTCTGGAGAGGACACTGTCAAAGATGACTCCGCTGGGATTGAGTCTAACCAAGTCTGTCTGCATTGAGACTGTGTGTGTATAGACAGCAGGATGCTGGGGAAAATACCCAGCTCCTAAGTGGGGACTGATATTGGTGCTCTCTCAATCCACCCAAACCTGAGATTCCTTACCTCCATGGTCCTAGATCTGGATGAGATAGGTAAACATGGGAGAATCTCTTTAAACATCAGAGGAAAAAAAAAAAAAACACCCAACAGAGTCCTAACCTATTAATAACTGAGGTTTTGGAGACATGAGTTTGATTGCTGCCTCTGACCAATGTCTTGAGAAAATAATTAAACTTTGGTAAGCCTCCATTGTCTGAAATGGGCTATTGTGAGGATTGAGTGAGATCATGTATTCATTCTTTTATTCTAGACATTTTTATTGAGCTTCTGTTCCATGTTGAGAACTGTCTTAGATGCCAGGGATGCAGCAAAGAGCAAGGCAAGTAATGTCCCTGCTCTAGTGGAACTTAGATTCTCCTTGCAAAGTCAGATCAGAGCAAGTCAGCAAATCAATAAATAGAAGAATTCTTGCTTGTGGTAAGTTCTACAAAAAGTAATACAATGGAGGGAACTCCCAGGAGTGGGCAGGAAAGGCCTCTGAAGAGAAGACAAGGGACCTGGGACCTGTGCTGTTTGCAGGAATCAATCACACAGGCATCTCAGGGAGTAGCTGGTTAGAGAAAGGTAGCAAAATGTGCAAAGACCTCAAAGCAGGAATAAGTTTGGCTCATAGAAGAAGAGAGAAAAAGCCAGTGTGGCTGGAGTGAAATAAATGAGGGAAAAGAGGTGAGATAGGAGGATTAGAAGGAATCAGTGAACAGATCATGCAGGACCTAAAGAAACAGGCTGCAGAATTTGGATTTAGTTCTAATCTCCGTTGGAATCCATTCCAGGGTTCCTTGTTAGGAAGAAGGACAACATTTGATTTACTTTTGAAAAGGGGATTTGAAAAGTCAAATTTTTAGTTGACTTAAGAAAGCAAGTTGAGAAAGAGATCAAGTAGGTAGTTCTCCCTCTACAACATCCTGCTCCTGCTGCTGCTGCTGCTAAGTCGCTTCAGTCATGTCTGACTCTGTGCGACCCCATAGAAGGCAGCTCACCAGGCTCCCCCATCCCTGGGATTCTCCAGGCAAGAACACTGGAGTGGGTTGCCATTTCCTTCTCCAAGGCATGAAAGTGAAAAGTGAAAGTGAAGTCGCTCAGTCATGTCTGACTCTTAGCGACCGCATGGACTGCAGCCCACCAGGCTCCTCCGTCCAGGGGATTTTTCAGGCAAGAGTACTGGAGTGGGTTGCCATTGCCTTCTCCGACAACATCCTGAGGCTTCAGCAAACAACGGATTGTTACAATGATTAGCATTCCCCAAGGGAGTTAATGCTTGGGGAGATAAATGGTTAAATAGACAGGTGCATGCATGCTCAGTTGCCCAGTAACGTCCCACTCTTTGCTACCCTATGGACTGTAGCCTGCCAGGTCCTCTGTCTGTGGAATTTTCCAGGCAAGAATACTGGAGTGGGTTGCCATTTCCTACTTCAGGGGATGTTCCCAACCCAGGGATCAAATCTTTGTCTCCTGCTTTGACAGGTGGATTCTTTACCACTGACCCACCTGGGAAGCCCAAACACAGAGGTATCAGGAGGAAGAAGGGTATGGCCAGTCACCTAAAATGTGATGAATATTTCTAGAGACAAGTGTTTGTGAAGCATTATGTTCCTTAATGAATGGAAAAGTGGTGAGTGCAGAAAACAGAAAAAGGAGCCTGGATGATAATGATGAAACATGAGTGAGTGATCAGCCTGCTTTCTTACAGCAATTATGACTGTATGATTGCTGAGTCATTTTGACAATAAATAACCGAAAGAGTCCTTGAATGGATGAATCTGGGAGACAGTAATATCATCAGAACCTTGTCTTTAAACCCCTACTACCCACGAAGAATCTCAGTTTTTGCCAAAACAGTTCTTTCCCAAGCCATTTTGATACTTTTACTTGCATTTTTTTCTGATTTTAAGTAACAAAGGTTGAATTGAAATACTATAAAAAAATCACAGGGGAAAAAAGTGAAAAGAAAGACAACATTCTCCTGGCATTTGTTTCAGAGTTGCAAAATGTAGTGTCTTGACAGCACCAAGAGAGGTTTTTCTCCTTTAAACTAGGTGTTGGAAAATGTGCTCCATTTAAGCGAATCAATATCTTTAATTTCAGCCCATTGCTCTGATTTAGTGCCCGATTTCCAGGGAAATGTAGAAAGAGTCAAGCCTCGTAACTTTGTATAGTCTCTGTGAAAAGGAAGCAGAAGACCAAGGGTGACAAAGTGGCTCTTTTCGGGAATGATTCAACTTTCTTCTACTTCTTGGTGGAATATGGACTGCTTGTGAAGCAATAGTGCGTTGAAGAAAAATAAAGGAGGGAAGGGAAAGGAAGTTTTGAGTGTGGAGGGAGTAACTGTAAATATTACAGCCTGAAAATGCCTCACAGAGAAGGTGACATTTGAATAAAGCCATACAGGGGATGAAGGGGTGCTCCAGATAGAAATCTGGGGAAGAGGAGCTCAGGCAGAGAGCAAGAAGGGCAAAGGCTGTGAGATTTGAGCAGGCTTCAGTGTTTGTGAGTGTCCTAATATGGCTGGGGTGGAGGGAGGAAGTAAGAGTGTAGGGATTGTGTGGGGCTTTGTGGTTCATTTGGAGGAATTTTGCTTTCATGCTGAGTGAGATGGGAAACTCTCAGAAAGTTCTGAACAGAAGAGTGACATGATCTATCTTGCTTATTAATTGGGTCTCTCTGATGCTCTGTTGAAAATATCCTGAAAGGGAGCAAACTGGAATCAAGGAGAGCTGAAGGGTCATGTTAGGTTGGGCCAAGATTTGAATCAGAGTACGTGGTAGGGAGTATAAGATCTGGTTGTTTTGATGAGGTAGAACAAGCAAGATTTGCTGATGGGTTGGATGTAGGAAGTGACAAGAAGAACAGAGTTAAAGATGATTCCTGGGACTTTGGCTAAAGCCCTCAGAAGAAGGGAGTAGCCATTAATGGATATGGGGAAGACTGTGGGAAGATCGGGCATGGAGCATTGGAGATCAGGAGTCCAGCTGGATCATGTTAAGTCTGACAGATCTTTTATACATACAAGGGGAGATGTGGCAGAGACAGTGGGATGGATAAGACTAAAGTTCAGGATAAGGTCCATGTTGGAAATACAAATCTGGGGATTGTCATCATTTAGACGATAAAGTCATGAGACTATATAAGCTCAGCAAAGAGGTGAGGGTATATATTAAAGAGAATAACTTTGAAACTGGTTCCAGGGACCTCCAACTTTCAAAGTTCGTTGCTTTAATTATGGGAGAATTAAGGCAACTAAAGGAGAAGAAGGAGATGAAGAAGCAAGTGAAAGAAGAATCTGCTGATCTAAGCTTTCATAGTGGATTTGTATTACTGCAAGTGCTCCACTTGCCAGGGACCCATCCATTCATCCATCTATCCATTCCTCCACTCATCCATCCAGCTATCCATCATGCCTTTCCTTTTCATGGTATGAAAGAGCATAGACAATTACACAAAATTGGGCTTCTCAAATGAGCTTTGACCCTAGCTAGTTATTCACCTAACCACCCAACTTCTTTGGCCTCACTCTCCCCATGAGTCAACTGAGAGGACTGACCTATGAGATCTCTAAAAGCATGCCTACTCTGATGTTCTAAGAGTTGGGGGATCTCAGAACAATTTGGGAGTCCTTATTTGAGTTATCTCATGTGTATCCAACTGGACAAGCATGGCAATTGTTGCTCTTTGTTTCCCACTACTTCATTTATTCCTGACTGTCCATGAAAAGGAACCCATACAAGATAACATCAGTCCTCTGAGCTCACTGTCTCTAGGTCCCCACATTCCTTTCTTTCCAAATTCCTTGAGCTTCTCTCTGCTTTGAAGATGACTCTGCTGTACTGAGGTGCTGATGTGAAGACGCTGGAAGGTTTGCTGATCAGGCAGTTTGGGGAGCAGAGTGTCACATTGTTCAGGGGCAGAGCACAGGCAGTTCTCATCGGGACCACTTGCTGATGGGCGTGCGCCAGTTGGCTCATCTCTTCTTGTGATATTGTTATTTTAGAGGCAAGAAAAGGCCAGCAGGTTTAAAAAAATATGTATCTCAGAAGTTGTCTTTATCATCAGTCAAGTTGCAACAGCCCTTATCCATATGCATGATAGAATACTAACTTGTCTCTTTATTTGACCTCCTGGTGTCTCTTTAGGTTGATAAGCTGGTTCTCCCACAGATGCAGACAGAAGACCCTTGTCCCTACCCTGTCCCAAGTATCTGACTGGGCTTAAGGCTCAGAACTTGAAATTGGGGGTCGTTTCTGGGACCTTCATATAATTTCTTGTTCACCCTGCTCTGATAATTGTGTATCTTTCCATTAACTGTCCTCTACCCTTCAAGCCATCTGCTCATTGCTAGTAAAACTTATTAAAATAGATGACCACACCCAACATCTGGACAGCTCAAACCTAGCCTGGGTCACCTTGATGGCTCCAGTTATCGGTAATGTGTCTAAGCTTTGGCATGGACCAAGGAAGGCATAGCTAAGCATTGGCCATTGGCTTCCAGGCAGATACTGGGCCTCTGGCCATAAGCATCTTTATTTATGATCTTCCTTTCAACTCTCTCAGGCAGAGCAGTTGTCATAATAAAGTAGGTGCAATTTATTTTGGTCTTGGCAAAGGAATATCCCCCTTTCCCAAGCTTTCATCTTCTTTCTCCCTCTTTCTTTGACATTATTTGTCAAATGATCCAAAGGTAATTTTTAATACCTTTACATCACACTGGAGCTAAGTTCTGTTTGGATTATTAATGATTAAATATCTTCTAGTCATCCACCTGCACGATGTGTAACAAATTATCCCTAAAATGAGATTAATTCCATTACAATTTTGAATAAGAAAATGACAAGAGAATGCCCTGCAGTCTTTAGAGCTGAACAGTAATACACCAAAAATCTCCTATATATCTTAGAAATTGTTGGTTTTGTGGAAAGGACTTGAATCTCTCCTTCAAAGGTCATTTAGCAGGTATTTATTGAGGCTGTGTGGGGTATTAGTCTAGTGTGGGGTGCTGCAAATCTTGGTTAGTCCTTAGGTTCACATGGGGAGCTTTGTAGAAATGTTCACTTTAGACCTACCGAATTAGGATTTTTATGAGTGGAGCCCAGGAACAGGCATTTTTGAAAGACTCTGCAAGTAATTCTGATGCAGCCAGTCTATAAAACTATTTTGAAATCTCTACTTTGGAGAATATGAGAAGATAGATTCCTAACCCAAAGAAAGTTTACATTTCACAGAGTCCTACGATTTACCCAGGATGCATTACCAGATAATAAAGGCTGTCAATTGTTTAGGGCAAGTGTTCTCTGTTAGGAACTGGGAAGCAACAGAGGAGGTGAGTGGTGGGCAAGCATGTGAACTTCATCTGTATTTACAGCCCCTCCCCATCTCTTTCCCAACACCCCCAGATGGGATCATTTACTTGCAGGAAAACAAGCTCAGAGCTCTGACTGATTCTGTATTACAGGGAGTTGTATAATTATTTCATTATATATCACAATGTTATAAAAACAGAGATAAAGGGCACAATAAATGCAATGCACTTGAGTCATCCCAAATCCACCCCCTCCTTCCACCCTGGTGCATGGAAAAATTGTCTTCCACGAAACCAGTCCCTGCTGTCGAAAAGGTTGGGGATCACTGGTTTAGGGCAAATGAACTTGCTTCTGAGTGAGATAATGAAAGTATGTGTTGTAAATTGTGACTGATGTAGAGGTGAAATCAATATGAGAAACAGACTGTTCTGAATGGAAGGAAGACTTGGGATGACTTCTTGAGGACATAGGTGAAGAATGAAGCTGCTCATTAAATAAAAAAGTGGGGTGCTGTGCTGTGCGTCGTTGCTCAGTCACGTCTGACTCTTTGCGATCCCATGGACTGTAGCCTGCCAGGCTCCTCTGTCCGTGGGATTCTCCAGGCAAGAATACTGGAGTGGGTTGCCATGGTCTCCTCCAGGGGATCTTCCCAACCCAGGAATAGAGCCCAGGTCTCCCACACTACAGACAGGTTCTTCACCGTCTGAGCCACCAGGGAAGTGGTGTAGTAAGTAGTTAAATTTTGATTATCCAAGTATATGAGGAATGGAGATTCTGACCTATGGATCTCTTCCTATCAATCTAATCTACCCTGCTGCTGCTGCTAAGTCGCTTCAGTCATGTCTGACTCTGTGCGGCCCCATAGACAGAAGCCCACCAGGCTCCCCTGTCCCTGGGATTCTCCAGGCAAGAACACTGGAGTGGGTTCCCATTTCCTTCTCCAATGCATGAAAGTGAAAGGTGAAAGTGAAGTCACTCAGTCGTGTCCAACTCTTAGTGACCCCATGGACTGCAGCCTACCAGGCCTCTCCATTCATGGGATTTTCCAGGCAAGAGTACTGGGAGTGGGTTGCCATTACCTTCTCCGCTAATCTACTCTAGTTTTGGTTTATTAAGTTGACTTTCATTTTATTAATTGTCTTTCTAGCACACAAGAGGTGGGCAAAGGTCAGGTATTTAAGTCTCTAAGATTTAAGTTTAGCTCTGTTTGTTAGTTTTTTTTACTTTGAATAAGTCTTTCCTTCTCTTCAAGTCTTCATTTTTCCATCTGTGAAAAAAGAGATCAGATTTGGTGACCTTTAAGATCACTTCTAGCTCCTAAATTCTATGAAAACAGAGGAGTCCACTTTCTTGCCTTAGCAAGGACAGTTTAGTGGCCATGGTGGAATCTTCTTTCACACTGAAGGGTCAGGCAGAACCTTAAGTCCTCACCCTGAATATTATCTCCCATGTATCAAGGACTGAGTTGAGAAAGGTGTAAGAGATTTGGTTGAATATTATTGGGGCACAGGCTAAGCTATGGAAGATTATTTATTCTAAAAAGGCTAAATACCAGTTTTGAACTTTTTAAAAAATTTTCTTTCAAAAGCAGATGCAGAAAGCAGATATACTAGTGTTTTGGGTAATTATAGTGAATGGATACTATACTTAATTTGTAAGGTATTCTAATCATTGTTATCCGAGATAATGGAGAGGGCAGTGTCATTTACAAACAAGAGTTTACTGAGCACCTTTATCTGAAGTCTCGATGCTGATTCAAATCACCATGTTGACCCCAAGTTGGAATACTTGGGAAATTCTGTTTGTTGCAATTAGGATTTTGTTTCATTTCATTTTCAAATAGACAAATGGTAAGAACCACCTTGCATTCCCTGAGCTCCCAGACTGATGAGTTGGGTTGTTGGTGGTAAGGAGGTTACAGGGTGGGTGTTGGGCCATTTTCTTTAGTGTCTTCAGTATGGGTCATGCTTTTGGTCCAGCCAGCCATACATTAGAAGTGGTCTTTTTGCCCCGGTCAAATCACTTAAAACCTGCATACTCCAAGAAAACTTCTGTGGCTCATCTCATTCCTCTTGTTTCTGATCCAACTATACCCTTTGTTGTTTATGGAACACTTAGTGGGTGCCAGGCTCTGTGTGCTAAATATTCAGCCCTGTAACATTACCTTACCTCCAATGGAAGCACTAGGATGTTACTCACATTTGGCAGAAAAGGAAGTTTACAGACATTAATCCACTTATCTGAGATCCACAGCTATTAGGAGGTGGAGCCAAAATCAAAACGCAGGTCAGTGTGGGTTTTGGCTCCTTCATTCTCCTTTCCTTCTTAGTTGGACTCCCATTACAGGGCTCCCCTGGTGGCTCAAACAGTAAAGAATCTGCCTTCTGTGTGGGAGATCTGGGCTCAATCCCTGGGTCAGGAAGATCCCCTGGAGGAGGGCATGGCAACCCACTCCGGTTTTTTTCAGCTGGAGAATCCCCATAGACAAAGGAGCCTGGCAGGCTACAGTGCCTGGGGTTGCAAAGAGTCAGACATGAAAGCAACTAAGCACAGAACAGTTGAGTTCAGCATTGACAGTCCAATTCCTTTCTTAGTAAACACTTGTGGAGTTGAATACAAGGGGTATAGTTGGTTACCACTCAGCTGCTGCCTGGCTTTAAGGGCTGGAAGGAGAATGACTGGAAGTCCCTGGATGTCCACACCTGTCTTCTCTCCCACCAATATTACCAGTGAGTTGTCCCTGGGCACCCACTGAAAAGAAGCCTATGGGACCACAGTATCAGCTCCTGAACACAGAGAAGAACTGCCTCTTAATAGGAAGGAAATTTCTACTGTCTTTGTATATAATAAAGAGGGTGGATGGGGAAAGGAGTGATCATTTCATTGAGTAAAAAATAAGACATCAGAGCTTACTAGAAAATTACCTTTTTTTCCCTATAGAATTAGTCTAATCATCAGAAGAAAATTTTACTTATTGGAGACCAGTTATTCTAATGATTCAATAATCTCTCTGTCTTTCTCCAAATGAAAGAAAGACAAGTCTACTATGGAAAGGAAATCAGCTTCACATCTTAGAAGACTGGGTAAGATCCTTGAGCCATGGACTTGCCAGCAGATATTTATGATTTGATCCTATACAAGTGCAAAGCTTCAGTGTACAGGCTGCTTTAAAGATCACTGCTATCCCTGCAGCTGCAAAGATGATGAAGAGCAACACTCTAGATACTACACATTTGATGTTCAGTTATTGCTAATTTTTTGGAATCTGGGGAAGTTCAGTTTCCAGAAATCAGATGCAATATTACAAGGACACAAGGGTTTCATTTTCAGCACTATTTATATAAATTTAAGGATTTGATGCAAAAGCAAATTAGAAAATGCCTCCTTAGAGGTTGTTTGATTACGTTCACAGGGAAACAATCACCTCAAACCTGCTAGGTTTTGGCTTGTTTTGTGTTTGCCACAGAGACGAATGCTAGACCAATAGTACATTAGCAGCTTGAAAAATGCACTGGGGCTTTATATTGCATTCAAGACAAACAATGTCTCTTTTGTTTTGCATTTAAAATAAGAAAGATGCATCAATAACCCCAGCCTAACCTCACCCAGCACCTGCAAAGGGAAATGAGAAGGCTGACATAGTCGAGTATGTGGTTTCCTCCCTAAACAAGGGACAAGGGCAAAAGTAGTCTTACCCTTGCGAGGGGTTTCTGGAAGAAGACAGGATTTTTTTTTTTTCTTTTAAAGATGGCTGCCTTAAGGCCTTGGTTGAATTCTGTGGCTTTGTGATGCAGGCCAACAATTTAAAAAGTGGACTTGAGGCCCTCCACCTGGTGCAGTGAGGCTGAGGATGTTTCACCTACCTGCAATACATTTGGTCCCAGATTCTCTCTTCTCACCCTGCGACAGCACTGCCTGCTGCTGCTACTAAGTCGCGTCAGTCGTGTCTGACTCTGTGCGACCCCATAGACAGCAGTCCACCAGGCTCTTCTGTCCCTGGGATTCTCCAGGCAAGAATACTGGAGTGGGTTGCCATTTCCTTTAGGTCAGAAGAAAAATAACTTGGTTACCTTGACCAGCAAGTAAAGTGGTCAAGGTTTATTTCACCTCTCTGGGACCCAGAGAGGTGAAGGGACTTGCTTGCAGTCACAAAGCATGTTTTGGGGAGGAGGGATCTGGAGAGAACTGTTGTCCTGTTGCTAGAGCCTCTCTGCCTCCACGCCATTTCTCCTAGCTATGGTAGTAACTTCCCCTTGCCCTAGTTTGCTTAGGGCATGGTTTTCACTCTTCTTTTCAAAGCTCAATGACCCTGCATTTCTAGTGTCCTGGGTGGAACCCAGTAAAGTGGGAAAGAGCATTAAGAGGCAGCACCTGGGAGATCGGGTGGTTAGGCTCAGATTTTAGGATCAGGCAGAACCAACGTTGCCTCCTATGCTATCTTAAGCAAGACACTAACTTCACTGATCTTTGCTTGTTCACCATGAAAATGGAAATACAGATATCCTCCACTTTTTTGAAAGTTCACTTTATACCACTTTGCTTTTTAAAAAGATCTACATTAGTACCTATCTTCACTAATCAAAAGACTTCTGAAGAGGATTTTTGCTTTTACGATAAAAGGTGAAAAGCAAAAATTGCTTCTTCATTTTACACCATTTTGGCTTACAAAAGATTTCATAGGAATGCTCTGCTTTTAGATATGGGAATAAACCTGTAATCATATGAATCTCAGAAGAGATAGAATGATATACATTAAGTATACAGGAGTCAACCATTGTGAGCCACCAGTTCACATTGTGATGATTATCTTTCATAGCTTAATCCAAAGGGGCTGGGTGGAAGACAAAATTAGAGTGAAGGCACATTTTGGGGTGCCGTTGGAATGTTCACATTGTATTTCGTGGGTGGCTGCTTCTTTCCACATCATCTGAGACACAGAAATAGAAATTCACAATGGAGAAGATTACTGGGGGTCCTTGTTTAATCCAGTTTTATTTTAGGTATGGGCTCATTGACTCCCAGAGACAGGAAGGGACACATAATGCAAGTGAGGAGAGAAATAGAAAAGAAGAGTGAAAATAAGATAGATGAGACAAGATCCAGAGCACAGTACATAGATTTCTCCAAGCCTAGGAGTTTGCTTAAAATTTTTTTTTAAAAAATTAAAGTTTTAATTATGTCTACAAAGAAAACTAAACTTATTGACTAGATAAACTTACCAGAAGATAGAAAATGAGTGTCTAATAAAATTTTCTTCTCACAGATTGGTTTCTGCCCTGACAGAATCAGAACTCATGCTGGTACTTGTCTTTCTTCTTCGTCCTTTCAAATTGCTCTTTTCCTGGCTCTTTGATCTCTGCTTCTCTCCACCTCACCCCCTTCTTCTCTTCAGGTTCCTGGGTAAGAACAGAAGAGAGTCTGCTAAGGCAGGTGTCCAGCTCACTCAGATTCCTGCAGGGCACCTCCTTCTCCATGGGGGAGACCAAGACCTCCCTGGAAAGCCCTGGTGTTATACCAGGACTGTTTCCTGGCTTTAACCTGCCCTCTGTCTGGATCCCTGATAATGTTCTGGTATTTCCTCTTCTATCACACTGTTTTAAACCTACTTTATGGTCCCAATTTCTTTCTTTCTTTCTTTCTTTTTTTTTGCAGCAAGGTTTATCAAATCAGTTATCCATAACTGCAATTACTACTTTCTTACCTCCTATTCTCTCTTCATGTGAATCTTTCTTACATCATGTGAAATGCTGGGCTGTATGAAGCATAAGCTGGAATCAAGATTGCCGGGAGAAATATCAATAACTTCAGATATGCAGATGACACCACGCTTATGGCAGAAAAACCAAAGAGTAACTTAAGAGCCTCTTGAAGAAAGTGAAAGAGGAGAGTTAAAAAGCTGGCTTAAAACTCAACATTCAAAAAGCTAAGATCATGGCATCTTTTGCTATCACTTCATGGCAAATAGATGGAGAAACAATGGAAACAGTGACAGAGTTTATATTCTTGGGCTCCAAAATCATTGCAGATGATGACTACAGCCATGAAATGAAAAGACCCTTGTTCCTTGGAAGAAAAGCTATGACCAAGCCAGAGAGCATATTAAAAAGCAGAGACATTACTTTGCCAACAAAGGTCCTTTTAATCAAAGTGATGGTTTTTCCAGTAGTTATGTATGGATATGAGAGTTGGACCATAAAGAAGGCTGAGCTGAAGGATTGATGCTTTTGAACTGTGGTGTTGGAGAAGACTCTTGAGAGTCCCTTGGACTGCAAGGAGATCAAACCAGTCAATCCTAAAGGGAGTCAGTCCTGAATACTCATTGGAAGGACTGGTGCTGAAGCTGAAGCTCCATACTTTGGCACCTGATGTGAAGAACTGACTAATTGGAAAAGACCCTAATGCTGGGAAAGACTGAGGGCAGGAGGAGAAGGGGGCAACAGAAGATGGTTGGATGGCATCACTAACTTGATGGACATGAGTTTGAGTAGGCTCTGGGAGTTGGTGATGGACAGGGAAGCCTAGCATGCTGCAGTCCATGGGGCCTCTATTAGTCGGACACGACTGGGTAACTGAACTGAACTGATTCTCTCTTCAACCCATTGGAGCTCAAAATTTCATCTCTACAACTCCACTGAAATCACTCTTGTCAAGATTACCAACAAGATCATGTTTCCCAAGTGAGTAGTCACCTCTTCATACCAACTAGTCCAACTTCTTCTTAAAATACCATGGATCCATTGGAGAGATACCTTTGATCCATCCACCCTCTCCAAAATGCTAGGCTCCCTGATTTCTGGCACTCCATAGACTCTTAGGATGGTGCTTAGTGTTGGAAGGCATCAGGGTCAATTCTTGACTATCTTCTCACCTAAGTGCATCTCTTTAGTGCTCTTATTACCAACTGTGTATAACTCCAAATACCTATTTAAAACCTAGAATTCTTTCCTAAATTCAGGTTTGTGTTTCTGAACACTTTATTTGCCTCTTCAAATAGATGTCTAACAGTCCCTCCCTGATTTACTTTTCCTGTATCTTCTCACATTAGTAAAGGGCATAAATATCCACCCATCCAATCCAGCTAAATATCTGGATATCATCCAAGATTCCTTATTTTCCCACCCTCTTCTTGCTAACCCAGTGCTCCAGGATACTGTAACAAACACATAAAAATGTGGAAATGGCTTTGAAATTGAGTACTGAATAGAGCATGGGAGAGTGTTGTTTCTGCTTGTGTTTTTCCCCCAATTTTTTATTGTGGTAAAATATACATAACATAAAATTAACCATTTTTTAGGTAGAGTTCAGTGATAGTATATAAATTCATAATATTGTACAGCCATCATCACTGTTGATCTCCATAACTCTTCATCTTATAAAACTGAAAGTCTAACCATTAAACAATACAGCCCATTCCCCCAACCCCTGACAATCAGTTTTATCTTCTGACTCTATGATTCTGGCTACCTTAAGTACTTCATACACGTGGAATTAACAGTATTTGTCTTTTTTGGTTTGGCTTATTTCACTTGGCATAATGTCCTCAATGCTCTTCCATGTTATAGTATGTTGAAGAATTTCGTCCTTTATAATGCTGAAAAATATTCCAATGTGTTTATATAACCACATTTTGCTTATTCCTTCATCTATCAATGGATAGATGGATTGAGTCCATGTTTTAGCTATTGTGAATAATGCTGCTATAAACATGTGTGTGCAAACACTCTTCAAAATTTCTGGATCACATGATAATTGTATTTTTAATTTTTTGAGAAACCACCAAACTGTTTTCCATAATGACGGCACTAGTCCCATCAGAAGTGCACAATGGTTTCAATTTCTCCACATCCTGACTAACATTTATTATTTTCTGTTTGTTTATTTTTTTTTTACAGATACCATCCTAATGGGTGTGAGGTAGTGTCTCGCTGTAGCTTTGATTTGCATTTCCCTAATGATTAGTAATGTTGGGCATCTTTCCATGTGCTTATTGGCCATTTGTGTATCTTTTTTGGAGAAATGTCTATTCAAGTCCTTTGAACATTTTTGAATTGAGTTGGTTAGTTGTTGTTGATGATGTTAAGAATTCTCTGTATATTCTGGATATTAATCCTGTATCAGATATATGTCTTATAATTATTTTCTCTCATTTTGTGGGTTGCCTTTTTCCTCTGTGGATACTGGTTTTTGATGCACAAAATTTAAAAAATTTCATGAAGTCTAATATGTCCATTTTTTCTTTTGTTATCTGTGCCTTTTGCATCATATCCAAGAAATCATTGCCAAAGATTTTGTCTCACATTTTATTCTAAGCTTTTGTTTCATATTTTATTAGGTCTTACTTCTATTTTGATTAATTTTGTTTAAGCTCCAATACTTTGCTCATCTGATGTGAAGAGCAGACTTATTAGAAAAGACACAATTGAGTGACTGAACAACAACAATAATGGTACAATGTATCATTCTTCTACATTTAGATAACTTCTTCTACATTTAGATAACTTCTTCTACATTTGGATAACTGAGAATTTACAGATGTTCAAGGTGGATTTAGAAAAGGCAGAGGAATCTCCACACTGTTCTCCATAGTGGCTGTACTAGTTTGCATTCCCACCAGCAGTGTAAGAGGGTTCCCTTTTCTCCACACCCACTCCAGCATTTATTGCTTGTAGACTTTTGGATTGCAGCCATTCTGACTGGCATGAAATGGTACCTCATTGTGGTTTTGATTTGCATTTCTCTGATAATGAGAGATGTTGAGCATCTTTTCATGCGTTTGTTAGCCATCTGTATGTCTTCTTTGGAGAAATGTCTATTTAGTTCTTTGGCCCATTTTTTGATTGGGTCATTTATTTTTCTGGAATTGAGCTGCAGGAGTTGCTTGTATATTTTTGAGATTAGTTGTTTGTCAGTTGCTTCATTTGCTATTATTTTCTCCCATTCTGAAGGCTGTCTTTTCTCCTTGCTTATAGTTTCCTTTCTTGTGCAGAAGCTTTTAATTTTAATTAGGTCCCATTTGCTTATTTTTGCTTTTATTTCCAGTATTCTGGGAGGTGGGTCATAGAGGATCCTGCTGTGATTTATGTTGGAGAGTGTTTTGCCTATGTTCTCCTCTAGGAGTTTTATAGTTTCTGGTCTTACGTTTAGATCTTTGATCCATTTTGAGTTTATTTTTGTGTATGGTGTTAGAAAGTGTTCTAGTTTCATTCTTTTACAAGTGGTTGACCAGTTTTCCCAGTACCACTTGTTAAAGAGATTGTCTTTAATCCATTGTATATTCTTGCCTCCTTTGTCAAAGATAAGGTGTCCATAGGTGTGTGGATTTATCTCTGGGCTTTCTATTTTGTTCCATTGATCTATATTTCTGTCTTTGTGCCAGTACCATACTGTCTTGATGACTGTGGCTTTGTAGTAGAGCCTGAAGTCAGGCAGGTTGATTCCTCCAGTTCCATTCTTCTTTCTCAAGATTGCTTTGGCTATTCGAGATTTTCTGCATTTCCATACAAATTGTGAAATTATTTGTTCTAGCTCTGTGAAAAATACCGTTGGTAGCTTGATAGGGATTGCATTGAATCTATAGATTGCTTTGGGTAGTATACTCATTTTCACTATGTTGATTCTTCCAATCCATGAACACGGTATATTTCTCTATCTATTAGTGTCCTCTTTGATTTCTTTCACCAGTGTTTTATAGTTTTCTATATATAGGTCTTTAGTTTCTTTAGGAAGATATATTCCTAAGTATTTTATTCTTTTCATTGCAATGGTGAATGGAATTGTTTCCTTAATTTCTCTTTCTGTTTTCTCATTATTAGTGTATAGGAATGCAAGGGATTTCTGTGTGTTGATTTTATATCCTGCAACTTTAATTTCATTGATTAGCTCTAGTAATATTCTTGTGAAGTCTTCAGGGTTTTCTATGTAGAGGATCATGTTATCTGCAAACAGTGAGAGTTTTACTTCTTCTTTTCCAATTTGGATTCCTTTTATTTCTTTCTCTGCTCTGATTGCTGTGGCCAAAACTTCCAAAACTATGTTGAATAGTAGTGGTGAGAGTGGGCACCCTTGTCTTGTTCCTGACTTTAGGGGAAATGCTTTCAATTTTTCACCATTGAGGATAATGTTTGCTGTGGGTTTGTCATATATAGCTTTTATTATGTTGAGGTATGTTCCTTCTATGCCTGCTTTCTGGAGGGTTTTTTTCATTAATGGATGATGAATTTTGTCAAAGGCTTTCTCTGCATCTATTGAGATAATCATATGGCTTTTATTTTTCAATTTGTTAATGTGATGTATTACATTGATTGATTTACAGATATTGAAGAATCCTTGCATCCCTGGGATAAAGCCCACTTGGTCATGGTGTATGATCTTTTTAATGTGTTGTTGGATTCTGATTGCTAGAATTTTGTTAAGAATTTTGACTGCAGGTAACTGCAGAAAGCAAAACCACAGACAAGTTGGGGTGGGGGTTACTGTAATGAGATGGAGGGACTTCTACTATTTTCCCATTTGTTTTACACAGTTTACCCCCCCCACACACACCTCATTTCCTACATTACTCTCTTCTTTTGGGTTGAGTTGATTTTTTGGGGGGGGGTAGTGAAATGCTTAAATTCCGTTCTCATTTTCTTTTGTGTATGTTCTCTAACTATTATCTTTGTGGTTACCATGGAGATTACATTTAGCATCCTAAAGTTATAACAATATAATTAGAATTTATACCAGTTTAATTTCAATAATATATAAAATTCTGCTCCTTGACAGTTTTGTCCCATCCCTTTCAGTTGTTGATGTCACAAAATAATATCTTTATACATTGTGCCCTCAAAAAATAAACTAATAGTTCTTTCAAATGCAGTAGTCTTTTAAATTATGTAGAAAACAATAAGACTAATACTTGTGTTTAAAAATGTTCCAGTTTCTTAAATCATGTAGGAAACAAAAAAGTACAGTTACAAATTGTCATTATAGTAACACTAGCTTTTATAAGCCCATCTATTTGCCTTTTTGATATTTCTCCATCTGGCTTCCAAGTTACTGTCTAGTATTCTTTATTTTCACATTGCAGGACTCCCTTGATCATATCTTGCAGGACAGATCTAGTGGTCACAAACTCCCTCAGACTTTGTTTATCTTGGAAAGTCTCACTTTTCTCCCTTTCCTTTGAAGGACAGTTTTGCTGGATATAGCATTCTTGGTTGACAGTTTTCTTCTTTTAGCACTTTGATTATTTATCTACCCAGTGCCTTCTGGCCTCCAATATTTCTGAAGAGAATCTGCCAATAATCTTATTGAAGATCTCTTCTTTCTTGCTGCTTTCAAGATTTTTTTCTTTGCTTTTTGAAAGTTTGATTATAATATGTCTTGGTGTGAATCCTCTGAATTCATTTTATTTGGAGTATTTCAAGCCTCTTGGATGTTTATATTCATCTATTCATCAAATGTGGAGAAATGTTCAGTAATTATTTCTTAAAATTCTCTCTGCTACCTTCCCTTAACAACTTTGATTTTTTTTTTCTGTTTCTTAAAATTGATAATTTCTATTATCTTATATTCAGGCCTGAAGATTCTTTTTTTTTTTTTTCACTCTCCCTGTTCAAATCTTCAAATCCTCCTAGTAAATTATTTCAGTTGTATTTTTCAGTTCCAGAATTTATTTTTTATTTTTTAAAGATCTTTACATCTTTATTGATGTTTTCATTTTGTTCATACACTATTTTCTCAACTTTGTACACATCTTCCTGTAGTTCTTTGAGTAACTTTATGAATCTTGTTTTAATATCTTTGTCTAGTATATCTGTCATCAGGTCCTTTTCAGGGAAAATGCCTTGCTTTTTCCCACTGAGTAGGCCGTACTTTCCTGTCTCTTTGTGGCTTGTGACTTTTTACTAAAAACTGGACATTTGAATCTAATAATATGATATCTCTGGAAATCAGATTATCCCTCTTTCCCAGTGTTTGCTTTTTTTTTTTGTTTGGGGGGGCTTTTGTTTATATTATTTTGCTTATTTGATTATTGTAGCTATCTCTGTGTGGAGGACCAGTGTGAGCGTAAACTTAAACTTAAGATTTTCTCAGATATTTTCTGAAACTTTCCTTAGGCATGTGTGGTTTCTTTCTAATTTTCCCCACACATGCAGTTTAAAAAATGTATGTGAACACCCGTGGTGGATTCATGTTTATATATGGCAAAACCAATACATTATTGTAAAGTAAAATAAAGAAATAAATTGACCACTTATCACTTAAAAACAAATGTCCTAATCTTTAATGTTTGACTTGCAAATGGAAAAAAAGAAAAAATGAAAGGGAGAGAAGTGTGTCAGCCTTTTACATCCCCTGGAATTCACCTCAGCTGAAGGGGGTGGCACTTGTGACAATGAGCGGTACAACAATGACTGCCCACCTCCTTGTTTACAGCACTGTGATAAGAAGCAGCAACCAGCAGTCAGAGCATAGATCCTTAATATGTGGAGGACAGGGTCTCTTTTGTCTACCCTGGCTCCCACAAGCTGTGTGCAAGCTGACATAGAAACACACACAGCTGCCTTCCATGGGACAGAGGTGGGAAATGACTAGTAGTTACTGTGCTGAGAACTAAAACTGACAGAAATTAATGGCAATTTTTTATTCTCTAAATCCTTTCCTGGAAGTTCTAAGATTTTGATTCCAGAGTTCCAAAATAGTCATATCAGACACATTCTGCCATTTCAATTATTGTCTAAGTGGGAAGACAGATTGCTGGTGCTTCCTACTTTACCATCTTACTAGAATCCTATGAGACCTGGAAGAGTTTTGAGGTTCATGATAGGAAAAAAAATCTAGATTTCCTTGAGGAGACTATTGTTAGAAATATAAAAGTTAAAATTGCTTGTAGTCTTGAATGGAAATGAGAATTGCTATTAGCAACTTGAGGAAAAGTGACCTTTGTTATAAAGTGACAGACAACCTGGCTGCATTTTGTTCTACTCTTTTGTGGAAGGTATAACTTAAAAGTGATGAACTCGGATATTTAGCTAAAGAGATTTTTGTTTTTTAAACAAACTGTTGAAAGTATAACATGGCTTCTCCTTGGCTTCTTATAGTAATTAGCCTCCAATTAAAATAAATAATTAATTAAAAAAATTAAAAGTAAACAATATATGAGGGAGAAATTTTAAGATGTTAATGACACACAGGAAAAAAGAGAAATCAAATATACCCATTCTATCAATAGTTACAAAGAACAAGAGGAAAGAAATAAGTTGAAGTAGAGAAACTAGAACTTGAAATTTGGAAAGTTATCAGCCTATCCATATTACAAAAAAAAAAAAAAGAAGGCATGCTCTGGAGAGAAGTATGTAGCTGGACAACCATTTGCTAAAACAATTATCTGTATGACTTAGGAATCCAGCTGACCATCTCAGCAGCAATGCTGCCAGCTTGGACTGAAGAGGACAAAGATGGTACAAAACAAAGAAAGACTGCTGGACTTCTGGGATTGTACATGTCATGCATGACCATGTCTTGTTGACTTTACTTCTGTGATATATCCCCAATTCATCTCCTTCCACTGCTGTTCCTCTAATCCTGGCTACCACCATCTTTTGCTGAAATGACTTCAGTACCCTCATAAATATTCTTCATGCTTATACCTTGCCTCCTGCCCATCCTGATTCATTCTTTATGCAGCAGCCAGAATAATCTCTTACAAATGTAAACCATATCACTCTCCTGCCTAAAACACCTTGATGTGGTCTCATCATGCCTCATATAAACTGTGGCCTTTAAGGTCGTACATATGGGTTCATCACTACTTCTCTGACATAATCTATTGTCTTTCCTTCCTTCCCTCTGCTTCAGCCACACCAGCTTCAAATATTGTTGTTGCTACTCTTCAAATAAACTAGGCTTGCTTCTGCCACAAGCCCTGGGATCCTTCCATTTCCTCTGCCTGAGAAGCACTTTCCCCAGAAATTCACATCTAGATTTTTCTCAAAATTAGGTTTCAGTTCAAATATCACCTCCTCAGAGAAGGCTTCTTGGACCAGTAGGTATTTGACAATGGGAAAAGAAAGATCCAAGAAGTTTAGCAATATGTCTGAGGCCATAGAGTTGGAGAGTATAGTAGGATTCAGGATGAGAGGGCAGGATTCCAGCACCCTGGCTCTAGGTCTTCTCTAGCTGAATACATTGAGTAGAAATACAAACATTAATTCCACTCATCCTGGGAAAGTGGGAGTTACTTAAGCCTCTTCTGTTTGTCTCTCTCACTTGGGAATGCCCCCCACCCGACCCTGACTTTGAACCGAAGCAGAGCTGTTTGCATTCCTCCTATGTTCATCTTGGTTTGATTATTATATGATGAGTGGCTGGCTCTTGAAATATTACAGCTCATCTTGGGTGAGTGAGATGCAGAGCACAGTGGAGCTTTCTGAGTGTTAGCCAGACATCAAAACTGCCTCAGAAATGGAGGCAATGAGTGCCATTCTTAGCTTTCTCCTGAAGGCAGACAACCAAAATCACCAAAAGTAGCTTAGATACTACATAACCTACTGGTCTATCTGAAAATCTTCCTTCTCTGTGGGACACTAGCTGACTTCCTGTGCTTCTAAGAGCAAAGCAGATGATGCTCACACCAAGTCCCCAGCACTCTGTCATCCTGGACCAATCATCACACAAGCACAGGCTTGAGACCTCTGTCTTTTTCCTTCTATCTCCTTTCTCCAACTTCTAATTGCCCTTTCTCCTGTAGGATATGATTAGAAACCTCACTTCTTCTAGAAAATCCCTAATGTGTTGGCCTTTAGTTTGGGTTCTGGCTTGATCTGTTTCCCAACCCATTTGGCTTTGCTATGTGCTTGGTGGGCTGTCCCGCTCCTGTAGCAGGTCTTGGACAACCAGAGACTCAGGAGATGAGCAGGCAAAGCTGTTGGGATTTTGTGCACAAAGCAGCAGTTCCCAAACAAGCATCTTCCACTGGAGGAAGATCTCTGGTCCTGGATGAGGATATCAAAATGGGAAACTGGCTTGCTTTGACAACTGAATTCCATGTTGGCTCAGGGCTTGTCAGGAGCAGGAGAATTGCTGTAGGTGTTTATCCAGCACTTTCTTCCCTTCCTCCATCATGAATCACTGGTCTTGAATCACTTAGCAGCCAGAAATGATGGAATTGTTCAATATCATGGATTCAGGGGCACTGACCCCAGCAATCATCTTCTGGCTCAGCAGCTGGCTCATTTCTGGCCTCAGTGAACTAAAAAACAAAAGGCCCTTCCAAGCACTTGCAGGGCAAGGTTAGCCTCTCTGGGAATGGACTTCCCATATTACTCTGGTCGAGGATGACTCTGCCTGACTGCCCTGAGAGACCTACCAGGGGCATGGCTCCAGTGCCCAGACTACTAAGCACATCTATTATGATGCCATAAAGAAGTTCACTTATTTATCCATTCACCCATTCATTCATTCATTCATTTCTTTTTTCATCCTTTATTTAAGGGTCTAATACGGGTCCCCTGGAGAAGGGAAAGGCTACCCACTCCAGTATTCTGGCCTGGAAAGTTCCATGGACTATACAGTCTATGAGGTCGCAAAGAGCCATGACTGAGCGACTTTCACTTCAGTATGGATCCAGCGCTGTTCTAGGTGCTGGGGATGATAATAAAAAAAAAACAAACAGACTTTCTTGATGCTTTTCTTGATGCGTGGAGGAAATAGACAGTAATGAAATTGTCACATTTATCAGTATTTTATTGGGAATTGGAAATTCCCTGTGAAGGGGAGGTAGAGTGCTCTAAGTGTGCGT
The DNA here is from genome assembly GCF_014754425.2 of Oryx dammah. Classification (NCBI taxonomy): domain Eukaryota; kingdom Metazoa; phylum Chordata; class Mammalia; order Artiodactyla; family Bovidae; genus Oryx; species Oryx dammah. The sequence goes on from NW_024070197.1 coordinate 46,956,889, forward strand.
TAACAACAAAACCTTGCTGGCAACAGCAGGAAGCTGGAGGCGTCCCCTAGGCAGTGAGGCTTGAGTTGAGAGATGAACAATTTAAGTCAGTTGAGTGGCATAAGAGGATAATAATAATGCATGTGCAAAAAGGTCCAGAGGCATGGAAGAGCATGGCACTTTTCAGTAATTAAAGTAAGGCTGATGTGGCTGAAAGAAAAGAGGGAGAGGAGGGACTTCCCTGGTGGTCCAATGGTTAAAACTTTGCCTCCCAATGCAAATAGTGTGGGTTCGATTCCTGGTCAGGAAGCTAAGTTCCCACATCCCACATGCCTTATGGCCAAAGAACCAAAACATAAAACAGAAACAATATTATAACAATGTTGTAACAATTCAAAAGACTCTAAAAATGGTCCACATTAAAAAAAAAAAAAAAGCTTTAAAAAAAGTGGGGGGAGAGGTTGGATGGAAGGGCCTGACACAGCAATGCCTTTTGAACGGTGCTTTCCTGGGGCCTGGAATAATGCCCTGGGCAGGCAAAGCAGGGACTTTCCGATCAGTCTCTATCCTGGAAACTTAATACCCAGCAGTGGTCATTCCTGACTTACAACAACATTAACCCAACCCTGTTAAAATGCAGGAATTATGACTGATATGAGACAAAATGCCGTGCTGCTGCTGCTAAGTCGCTTCAGTCGTGTCCAACTATGTGAGACCCTATAGACAGCAGCCCACCAGGCTCCCCCGTCCCTGGGATTCTCCAGGCAAGAGCACTGGAGTGAGTTGCCATTTCCTTCTCCAATGCATGAAAGTGAAAAGTGAAAGTGAAGTCGCTCAGTCATGTCTGACTCTTAGCGACCCCATGGACTGCAGCCTACCAGGCTCCTCCGTCCATGGGATTTGCCAGGCAAGTACTGGAGTGGGGTGCCACTGCCTTCTCCACAAAATGCCTTAACACATATTTATCTACCTGGGCTTGAAAGAATAAGCACAGAACCAACCATTTCTGAGCAGAGCTGGATCTGAATGGGACACCTTGTCTCATGTATTTTGCTTCTTTGACAAGATTAGAAGTTTAGGTCTGGAATCTTTGTATCCTCTGCCAAAGGCCTGGGGCATGCTGGGCATGCAATAAACACTTAGCTGATATCCTTGTAGACTGAGAATCCCTCTTCCCTGGATCTTGTTGCTCCCTGCACAGATCTTAGTGACAACTCAGGATGTGTGTCTGTGTGTGACAGGGGCCCAGATGGGTCAATGCCGGGAGGCCAAAGAGGTCAAAGAAGACTTGGCTCTGGAATGTCATGAAGGTAGTTCCACCAGACCTATGTAGCATCTATCTGCTTGTTCCCCCAGTGGACTTCAGGCTGTTTCCCTAATTCAACTGCTCACGGTGTGTGTTTTGGGAGGTATTTCTCTCCAGCAGACTCAGGCACCTACAGACTTTCTGAACAATCTCTCAGCTGCTTTGGGGTCCCCATGCTGCTGCTACGTCTCTTCAGTCGTGTCCGACTCTGTGCAACCCCATAGACAGCAGCCCACCAGGCTCCCCCATCCCTGGGATTCTCCAGGCAAGAACACTGGAGTGGGTTGCCATTTCCTTCTCCAATGCATGAAAGTGAAAAGTGAAAGTGAAGTCGCTCAGTCATGTCTGACTCTTAGCGACCCCATGGACTGCAGCCTACCAGGCTCCTCCGTCCATGGGATTTGCCAGGCAAGAGTACTCGAGTGGGGTGCCATTGCCTTCTCCGTTGGGGTCCCCATATTAGGGGATAAATTTTGCCCCCTATCAGTTTCTCTCTTGGGCTTCTCTATTAGTTCTCATGCCAGTAACCTGGAAGTCACCATGGACTCTTCTTTTTCCCTCCCTCAACTCCATACCCACTCTAGCAACAAACTCTGACAGTTCTACCTCTTAAATACATTGTGGATCTATCCACTTCTTTCTATTTCCAAAGCCTTTATTTGAAGTGTAACAACAGCTTTCTCACTGTTCCACTCTCAGCTGGTAGACAGAGATCCTTTCAGCATGGAAAGCAGATAACATCACTTTTCTGCTCAAAACCTCGATAGCTTCCCATTGCATTTGGGATAATCTCCAAGTTGCTGCCCCAGCCCCTAGCCCTGCCCTATCCCTGATTTGCCCCATTCCCTCTCCAACCTCACCCCATTCACCTTGTTCCCCACTTCAACCATCCTGACCATTTGATGGCTCCTTCTTTGTTTTTTTTCTCTCTCTTTTCTTCCTTCCTTTCTTTAATCCTTCCTCCTTCCCTCCCTCCCTCTGTCCTTCCTTACTTGATGATGATATGAACACTTACATGAGATTTACTTTCTAAACAAAATTTTAATTGCAAAATACAGTATTGTTAATTATAGGCACAAGCTTAGACAGCAGAATCATAGAAGAAACTCATTTTGTATAACTGAAATTATACCTGTTCTTGTCTTAGGGATTTCACATATGCACTTTCCTCCTTCTAGAATGGCCTTTCCTTCGCTCCTAGCCTGACTGATCATTATATATCCTTTAGTTCTCTGTTTACATGTCATTTTTTCAGACAGCCTCTCACTGACCTCCTCCAAGCTGATCACCTAGTGTATCCTGCCCAGCTCTGACCATAAGATGGAAGATGCAATCACTGAAACTTGCTGCTTCCCTCACTAGATGCTAAGCTCCATGAAGGCCCTCTTAGTTCACCTCTGTACCCTGTGTGTTATGCTTGGCATGTGGTAGATGTCTCACATATGTTTGTTGAATGAATGAGTGATCCTGTCAAGTTGGTGCCTGGATGTATTTGTACCCCTGCCTCTGGTGTTTTTTTTCCCATAGTCCTGATGGCCTTTTGCACAGCCCACCACCATCTATTCCCACGCTCACCTCGCATACCCAAATTCCAAGACTCACTGGCTCTTTTTCCTTCTTTACCATTTGTCCCATGTTGCTTACAAGACATCTCTCTCTAAAAAATAAGAGAATTTTTTCTAGTAAGTTTTTCTCTCTTTTTTTAAAAATATAAATTTATTTATTTTAATTGGAGGTTAATTACTTTACAATATTGTATTGGTTTTGCCAATAGGGTCACAAAGAAAGTAAAACTGACCTGAGGGGAAAGAAGATTGACTCAGAGGAAGGGGCCCTCACCAACTTGAAAATGCACTTCATCCTTCAGCATCTTACGTCCTCATTTATACATTAAAATGTTTTCTTTTAAAAAATTAATTAGTTCATTCATTCCTTCATTTTAAAAAAGTTAATTAATACATATGGTGGGGAAAAAAGATACAGAAGTGTACAGAGTATAAAACTAAACCTCCCTTCCAGAGTAAATAGTAGTAGCTTCACATAACAAGTGGTAAGCTGGCAGAAAATTAACATCTTTCAAGGACTTTAAAAGTTTTCACAGTAGTATCAATTTGTTCTAGGCAATACAGATGAGTAATGATAGAAATCATGACAGAAAATACAGGTAAGAAAAGATAAGAAATGATAGAAAATCAAAAGCACTTAGAGAATAATATGATTACAATTTTAGTCTATATTTTCAGAATTTTTATTTTTATTTTTTGGAAAAGATTTCTAAAATATTTATTGAGCATTTATAGTATACCAAGCCCAGCACTTGCTGGTTTCAGACATGTGATCTCGTTTAATCCTCACTAAATTCTGTGGAGAGAGTTTGGCTCTGCGTAATCCTCTGTGATTACTGCAGGAGGCACAGCTCAGGATGATAAGTCACAGCTTGGTCCCCAACATTTTTTGGCATCGGGGACCAGTTTCATGGAAGACAATTTTTCCATGTGATGGGGGATGTTTTCAGGATGATTCAAGCACCTTACATTTATTGAGTACTTTATTTCTATTCTTATTACATCAGCTCCATCTCAGATCATCAGGCATTAGATCCCAGAGGTTGGGGAAATCTGATCTAAAGGACTGCCAGGGGCTGCACCAGAATCTACACCAAGCTGGGCCCAGTTTCAGACCCACTGGTTTCCCAGCTCAAGCTCTTCCTAGTTATTCAGGGACCCTCTGACTTCAGCTGGGTCCTAAAGCTGCCCTTCCCTAAATTGCAAGCAGCCAGGAAGGTGGAGGGAGGTCTGAGGGAAATACCCTCCCTTCCCTGTGATCTGTGTGTGTGTGTGTGTATGTGTGTGTGTGTGTGTGTGTGTGTGGTGTGGGGTGTGGGGAGCTAATATAGAAACGATGTCTTATTTTAGGGGAGCACCTCCTAGTCCAGTAGGGGATAGAAAGTGCTTTGGTGGGAGTTCTATTTTTAATCACTTTCCTGGGGTCAGAGCCTGGGTGCTTAGCACAAGATCCAAGCTCACACTCCATGCTGTACATTAAGATTTAATGTGCCTTCCTTATTTACACCTAAATGAGGTTTTTAATGGTTTAATTAGCAAAATATATCAGTTTGCTTCTTTAAACCTTGCCTCTCAGAGGTAGCACTTTTAGCCATTTCCAGTGTTTAATAAAAGATGAAAACCTTTATTTCTCCCAGTTAAGGAGGGCTGTGACCCCCCTTCATCTTATTAACACAGACTTGGGGGTGCCTTGAAGGAGTCAAAACCAAAAAGTCAATCAATAGGGATATTTCCAACCTGGCCAATGAGAACTGTGCTCTCTAGGAATTTCTGTCATCAGCTTTGCCATGCTCATTTGAATCCAAATTAAATGGCTAAAATGAAAGCCTTGTAGATGAAACCATAGTTCACGAGGGGCTTTTTCTTTAATTTGGAAAATCTTGTAGAAATTCAGATCAAGGACAAGTGCAAAGAGAGCCTTCGCCTGGGCATTCAGAGCCCTCTCTGTTCACCCTGCCTGTTTGCCCCACAGCGCTCCACACAAGGCACGTGACAGAGCCTTTTATTTCATTTCTTTTCAGGATGTATCTGGGAAATTGGGGAACATTTACTCTTAATGACTTTCAGCATTATGCAGTATATTATTTTTGTGCTGTAACATTGCAAAAAAATAGAAAATAAAAAAGCATGTGCATGTGCTCACTCCTTAGTCCTGTGTGACTCTTTATGGCCCCATGGTCTGTAGCATGGTCAAGCTCCTCTGTTCATGGAATTTTCCAGGTCAAAACATGGGAGTGGGTTGCCATTTCCTACTCCAGGAGGTCTTTCCGACCCAGGAATGAACCCACAACTCTGGCATCTTCTGCATTGGCAGGCAGAGAAGGCACCCAAACAGCACATGTCTAAGATAAAAGTTGCCCACAATTCTATTACCTGATCAAATTAGTATATTTGTCTGTTGCATTACAACCCTTATATGGTTACTTCATTTGTAAGTTTTTGCAGAATTGTTGTAGATAATGTTTTATATCTTGCATTTTTACTTACCTTGTTAATTTTTTCCAGTTTGTAATGGACCTTTTTTCTTTCTATACCCTCTTCTCTCCTCCTTTCCCTCATCTGTCTCTCTCCATGAGGGAGATAAGGTAACTACTAGTGTCTATACTTACAGGTCTTTCTCCAAGGCTGACATTTACATACATATATACTCTAATGTGGGTTTGTTTTTTTTTTTTGCCCTTTTTTCTCCAAAATGGAATTTTACCATATATGTTTTTCATCAGCTTTCCTTCCCATACCCTCACTTAATAAATACACTGTGGGCAATAGAAATTGATATAACTTAGTGCTTACATTTTTTTAATCTTAAATTGTCAGAGGTCTGTTTCCTTCCAGGCATGTAGTCAGTGATACCAGCATCCTTTATTAATCAGGACAATCCAATCATTTTCACAGCTGCCCAGACCCCTTGAAGTCAGACGTGGGGATGCTTCCTGGCTTGTGGCCCCAGGTCCCATCATCAGCCTCTGGAGTTTACAGCCTTGAGAGGGTGTCTGGTCTGCTACCTGCATTTACAGGTGACCGCACTGAAGCTCAGAGAGGCCATCAGGGTGAGAAGTCAAGGTGATGTCATAGGAAAAATCCGGGGCCAGAGGTCAGTCAGGCCTGAGTGTTAATTCCACTTCTGATACTTTTTATCTATGTGACTTTGGGCAAATTACTTAGCCTCCTCAAGACTCAGTTTTTCTCTTCTGAGAAATGGTTATTCTAATATATGTAGTATGAGATGGAGGTGACTTATGTACAGTGCTCAACACACAAACAGCCCTTATGATTTATAGAGGCAGCCCTAGGACTTACACAAGTTATTTTTAATCAAGTCCTTTTCCCACTGGATCAGTGTTCCCCTAAATATCCTACAAGAGATTTCAGGAGATGTAGAGATGTATATTTTTATTTTAATAACTATGTAACAGTCAGACAGTGACTTTTTCTAGATGGCAAATGATACTGCTTTTTTCACTTTCAGAAGTATTATAAAGTTTATTTTCAAAAATAAATGTAGTCAAGGTCAAGTTAGTTGATTTGCATGAATTAATAAGTAAATAATGGTGCTGTGCTGTGCTTAGTCACTCAGTCATGTCCAGTTCTTTTTGACCCCATGAACTGTATCCTGGCAGGCTTCTCTGTCCATGGGGATTCTCCAGACAAAAATACTGGAGTGTGTTGCCATGTCCTCCAGGGGGTCTTCCCAACCCAGGGATCGAACCCAGGTCTCCCACATTGCAGGCAGATTCTTTACTGTCTGAGCCACCAGGGAAGCCTCAATAATAGTAGAGATGGTATAAAAATATGGCAAAATCAGGCAGGTAGCTTGTCGGTGGCTGGGGGCTTTGGACACAGTATCTGTTCATGCCCCTTCTTCAGTGCTTTCCCCAGCGTGCATGTTAGCACATCAGTGACTCCTGTCTTGCTCCTCTTGCTTGGGGTCCACCCTACACATCCTCATAGAACAACAGCCTCCGATGACTTTTGTTCTCACTGTTGAAAGGAACTATGAACTTCCAGCTGCACAGGTCTCTCTTTGTGTGTATGTTTGTGCATGTGTGTGTAGCTTTCCCCAATATGCGTGCGTGTGTGCTCAGTCATGTCTGACTCTTTGCAACCCATGGACTGTAGCCCACCAGCCTCCTCTGTCCATGGGATTATCCAGGCAAGAATACTGGAGTGGTTGCCATTTCCTCCTTCAGAGGATCTTCCTAACATAAGGATCAAATCTGTGTTTCCTGCATTGGCATGCAGATTCTTAACTGCTGAGCCACCTGGGAAGCCCTAAGTTTCTCCAACACCACCAAGGAATTCTCTGCCACACCAGCTGAGTGTTCTACAATTCAACTCAATTCTGACATTATCTAGCTGGAGACAGCATCATATCCCACAGGTAAAGAGCTTTATCCTAAAAGACTGCCTTCTTCTTCAGGTGCCAGTCACAAGTCCAGGTTGTCACTTGTGCTTCTGGTCGAATGACTGTAAGATCTCCTCTCCTTGGGTTTGATTAATTGCTAGTGTGGCTCACAGAACTCAGAGAACCATTTTACTCACAAGATTACTGTTTATTATAAGAAGATATAGCTCAGGAATAGCCGAGTGGAAGAGATGTACAGGGCAAGGTGCATGGAGCTCAAATCTGCATGTATTTATGAACTTAGAGGCTCTCTAAACCTCATCCTTTGGGGATTTTATGGAAGCTTCACTGAGACATGACTGATAAAATCATCAGCCATTGGGGATTGAACTCAATCTCCAACTCCTCTCCACTCCCCAGCAGTCAATGGGGTGAGACGGAAAGTTCCAAGTCTCTAATCACCTGGTTGACTCCCTTGGACTACTAGCCCCCATTTTTAAGCACTTCCTAAAAGTCATCTTATTAACATGACAAACCCTTACTGCTTCCCTCACCTAACAAATTCCAAGGGTTTTAGGAGCTCTGCGCCAGAAAATGAGATGAAGACCAAATATATATATTTTTATTACAAATCACAATATCTCAACAGGGTTCCCTGGAAAAGGGGTCTCATTTTCACTTCATTATCAGCAGCTAATATTTAAGGCTGAGTTCTGCACCCTGTCCCATGAATCTTACTGTTGTCAAAGGTCCCATATCCTTTGGTGGGGGCTCAGCCCTGCTTCGAACATCACTAGGAGGACAGCTCAGACCAGCTCCATACCTTCTTGCCCACCTATGTGCACCGTTTGCCTCACCTTTCCTCTTGAGCTGAGGGTGTGAGGGGCAGGGCTCCAGGCAGGGCCAAGGGAGGGCTTCAGTGGGAAGGTAGCAGTTTGCCTCCACAACCCTAATTTCCCTGGAGGAGCACTGCCTAGGAATCGCAGTCCAGACTCAAGTCCTAAAGAACTGAAGTCAGTGTGGAATCTGGATGGGGGCATGCAAAAGAGGATCATTCTCAGCAGAGGGCATTTTCATGTATCTGATAAATATCTACGGGTCATCCACTATCTGAGGAGATACTGGTCTGTGACGTGCAGATGCAACAGTTTCTGAAACAGGGCTTGTGTTCTGGCGCAGAAGTCACGGACTAAACAATTGGAAATATAGAAAAAGGTAAACACACACCATGAGAAAGGGTTTGAAGCAATAGGAAGCAATGACTGGCTGGGCTGGATAGTGTGGTCAGAGATGGCTTCTCTGGAGAGGGATATTGAAAAATCAGTCATAATAACATGACTCTAGAATGTTCCAGGCAGACCAAGAGCAAATTCCCTGAGACTGAACCAGGTCAGATTTGTAAAGTCCAGGCAAGTGGAGGCAGTATCGAATGACAAGGAAGGCAAAGATAGTGAGTGAGGCCAGATCTTTATGTGGCCTTGAGGGCCATGGAAAGGGCACAGGGAGGGTTTCAAGGGATGCCATAGACTTTGCCTGGTAATTTTAAAAGTTCACAGGGCCTGCTGTGGTGAGAAGAATGGACTGACTGCAGGGGGCCAAGACTGGCAGCAAGGAGACTGCAGAGGATGGGGGCAGGTGGCCGTGGTGCTGCATGCATCCAGGGTGGGTTCCTGGGGTGTCTTCTTGGAACTGGAAATTCATTTTCCAGCCCTCCTGGTCCCTGGAGCCATGCTGGTCCCCATCCCACAGATGCTCTCCTGGAAGTCAGGAACTAGGACCTTCATTGGTGGTGTGGTCTGTGTTACCGCAGGGGCTAGGGGGCACAGGGAGGCCTGGGCACAGTGGGGAAGAGCCTCCCAGGGGTGCTCCTAGGACTAGATGTTTCTAAGAGGTCAGCAAGGGGGCAGTTGATGCCTCTGGAGCTGTGGGTGACTTGCAGAGTTGGGATGAAGGAAAGGCATTCTCTCAGACAGGTTGGACACCCGACAGACCCTGCTGTGGATACAGTTTCCTGGGCTTCTCTGATCCACCACGAGAGATGCTGGCATCAGCATGCCCAACCAGCTGGCAAAGCACTCCCTTCTGGTTCTGTACATCAGCTCGGCCGTCTTCCAGCTGTGAGGAATGGAGAAACAGTTGGGTTGAGCAGCAAGAGACAGAGAGATGCCTGCTATCTGCCTTCGGTAATAGCTTTCAACTCATAACTCTGTAGGTTAAGAAGGGGGTGGTCAGGGTAGAAATAGTCTCAGTATTATTTTTATGGCAATTATAGTCACTTCTAAGTGCTAGCACCCATAAGCCCTTTAAGTATATTTTCTCATTTGATTCTCACAACCATCTATAAAATACATACTATTCTTATCCCCATTTTACAGACGTGGAAACAGAGTCCAGGGTCATAATACTATTACTAGCCCTGGCCTTTGGACTGTTTAATTAATAGAAATTGATGAAGTCAGATGAAAATGTCAGGCACGGCTTTGTGGGGACTTATGCTGCAGGACAAGGGAGCCAAAGCAAGAAACAGTTACTCTTGCCCAATCCCAGAGAGGAACTGCTTGGGTCCTTAAATGTGGTAACAATGTGGGCAGGTCCATGGATTGGGCAGGAGATGAAGCTGAAGCTGTCTACCCTCTTGGTGGGTGGGATCATGTGTAGTGTCTGCTTTTGGCACCTCAGGTATGGCAGTTGATTTGTGGCCTTTTTTTATCCTGTTGCTCGAAATTGCCCCAATGGTTGATGCATGCAGTTATTTTTAGTTACTTATAGTTTTTTGGTGGGCTTCCCAGGTGGCACTAGTGGTAAAGAACCTGTCTGCCAATGCAGGAGATATGAGAGATGTGGGTTGGATCCCTGAAATGGGACGATCCCCTGGAGCAGGGCATGGCAACCCACTCCAGTATTTTTTGAAGAATCCCATGGACAGGGAGCCCAGTGGTCTACAGTCCATAGGGTCGCACAGAGTCGGACACAACTGAAGTGACCTAGCACACATACAGGGTTTTTTTGTATCCTATTGCTCCAGGAGTCTTTGTCCAGGAGCAAGCTCTCTGGCTAGGGATCCGGGGTCCCAGCTATCTTAGTCAGTGCACAAACAAGTATCACAACCCAGGCAGTCTGGCTGCAAGTGTATCTGCAACATTATACTGGCCTTAGCTTGGGCGGGTGAGGGAACCCACTGGGGACTGAATGGGGCACTTTAGGGGTATTATTTTGAGACTTTGCTCCAGCTGAATTGACATGATATTAGTGGGGGAGGACCGAGGTTGAGGTGACCTAGGAATGCTGGAACCAGAGGCAGAATTCTATCAGAGAACATCTGAAAATAGACAGAAGCCACTGAGCGATCTAGCTGGGGCATGTGGGGTGGGGTACTGCTGGGGACATCAGTTATTTCTGCCTGCCCAGCACTAATCCTCCCCTTTCATTTTTCCTTAAAGGACTCCTTCCACTCTTATCCATCAGGTATGGCTGAGGCTGACTTCATCCCCAGCTCAATAGTGGGCATAGGACCCAGGTGTCATCAATAAGGGTGATAGGACTTTTGTAGAACCATCAAAAAAGAAGTGTTTTTCCTTTTCTGGGGGTCCTAACCTGGTAGGATGTTGTTGGCCACACTGTCTGAGAATCAAGCCCACAAAGAAGAAAGCAGAACTGAGGTACAGGGAGGGAGATTCCCGACAAGATTGCTGGATCCAACCATACCTGCAGCACTTCTGGACATTTTGGACGTGCTAAGATTAATCCTTCTACTGCTGAAACCTGAGCGGGATTACTGTCACTTCCATGGAAAAGACACAGGTGCCTCTCTCCAAAGCCAGCCAGTTCCATTCTAATGGGAACTCAAAGTGTGACTTCTGCACCCAGCCTATTCTTCCTCCTGGGCTCCTGGGTCAAGAGCTCCTTGTGTGTCTGTGTATATGTGTGTGTATATGGGTCTGTATGTGTCTGTGTATATGTGTCCGTGTATGTGTGTTTCTCTCTTTATGTCTCTGTGTGTTTATGTGTCTCTGTGTGTGTGCCTGTAGTGTGTATGTGTGGAGGGTGAAGTACATGATGCTGGGGCTCAGATGGGCCTGCACTGCAGTAGGGGGCCCTGGGCTGCAGGTTCTGGAGCTATGGCAGAGATGACATTGGATTAGGGTCTGCGAGATGCTGGCTCTTTCTTTCCTTTCCACGTTGGCTGTGCAGTGGCCGAGTCTCAGGGCCAAGCTTGCCACCATCATCTTGATGAGTGGTACACCTGAATCACAGAGCTGGTATAACCAACCCTGGGCTCACATTTCTATGCACCACCTTTTCCTGCTGTTACGTTTTTTTCATCTCAAGTGGCCTCGGCCTGCAGAGACTTGAAGCAGGGCTTTGGTACCCTGGCCAGAGATTGAGGCTGGGTCACAGCAGTGACCGAATCCTAGCCACTAGACCAGTGGTCAGTAACACGGCCCTGGCCCTTCAGCTTTGCATGAAAAGAATTCCCACAGAGAGGAAAGTAGTGAAACAAGTACATATTAGGAGAAAAACAAGAGTATAGTACCTGTGGATAGACACACAGACAGACTCCGAGAGTGTCTCCGAGTTGTGCCCTCATGGTAGTTTGAATCACTTTTATGGGGCATTTCTTCTGGTTTTCCTTTGGCCAATCATTTTGATTTGCCTGGTTCAGAGTACATACGTGGTATATCTCAGGGTCCTCCCATGTGCTCACATGCATCTGTTAGCCAAGATGGATTGCACCGCAGAGGCATATGGATAGTGAGCATCAGTTAGCATCACTCCCCTTTTGAGCTGCCAGGAGACCTTCTGTATCTATGCAGCTGAGGATCACAAATTTCTCATACTCTGATTTTAAGAATGAGAAATATATGGTCTGAGAAGGGCCCAACCTCCTCTCTCCACTGTCCTGCCATTCTTGTCTTGGAGTATCAGTCCATAGGGCATGAATCTCCAATTGCTTTACCCTGGGGGCCCATTTACCTCCTGTCTTTATTTTCAAGAAAGAATAATCCCAAGCCTCCTTTAATTATCTACGTGAGTGGTTCCTAAGTGAGGATCCACTAGTCAAATTGAGCCCAAATGTTTGTCTTATTTGATCCAAAGAATGTTTAAAAAATTAAGAATGTTAAAAATAAGTTTCCAACTTTAAAGAATCAGGGAATTCCATCCTCACAAAAAAATCCCATTTCTGGGTTTTCTTGAAAAACTGAGACGATCTAAGAAGTTTGTATCAAATAGTGCTGTCTTACTCCAGCTGGGGAGCAGGACGCCTGCTCTCAGCTTCACCTGGACCCCTCTGTCACTCACCAGCTCTGTGACCTCACACTTGGGGATGCCAGCTTCTCTCACTGATCTTACTGCCTGGCCATTGATTTGTGGGTGACCCTGGCCCTAGACAGAGAGAGCCCCAAATGTCCGAGCTGGACAGGACCCCAGCAATAATTACATTCGTGCAGAGAACTGAAAGTGGTGGTGGAGAACGCCGAGTTTCTGAGCACTTTCCCAGGGAATGATCAAGATAGCTGCCATCACTCAGATGATTTTGATGGACTAGCTCTACTGTGCGTGTCATGCAGCAGCTTCTTATCCTCGCTATGAGTGTGTGGTACGTGTCCCAGAGGAAAACTCAGAGGTTAGAGACATTACGTAACTTAAACAGGGTCATAGGGAAGGCAGTTGAAGGCATTTCAGTCTTGGTTTTTCTGATTCCATTTCCATCAGATGTCAGGTTGGAGCAGCTGTCTTTTGGAGTCCTTCTAGCCCTACACTTCTGTGGGTGTTCACACTTGATCTTTCTGGACCATTTCTCCATTGTCTCTCCTTTTGTCCTTTGAACTTGGGCAGGACCACCCTCCTCTGCTGCAGAAATGGCCCCAAGATTAGCCTAAGTAGCATTTGCAACTCTTGGTAAGTTTCAAAATTGTCCAGTCCAGTTCTAGATTGGGGGTAGTCAGAGGGAAGTAGCTATGGCAACTGGTGCCAGCCAGGACAGGTGCAATTTAACCTCAGTTAATGGTCTCTCTACGCACAATTATAATTTAGTATAAGAAGTCAAAAGTGGCAAAGAAGCTGTATTAAGATTTCTAGTGGTTTGACAGTAATTACCAAATAATCGCTATGGGAATAAATGGGCTTCTGTGTTAGTGAAGAGTTTTATTGTTTCTTTAAAACATATTTGGGAATGAAGATCAAGGTCTCATATACATCACTTAAATCCCAAAGAACCACAGGTCCACAAGGCATTAGAGCAAAGACTCTGTAGATCAGCTGAGTCAAATAACTGCCCACAGGAGAGATCAATAGAAATCACCCCAAGAAAGACTTAAAGACAGTTACTCAGGGTTTGCTTGCCCACCCTCAGCAGAGGGAGGCACATACATGGAGGTGAAGATGAATTCATTATTTCTAGATAGCCCCTTGGTGTTAAGAGCATGGATTCTAGAGTTGACTCTCTGGGTTCAAATCCTGAATCAACCCACGGCTTTAGCTTGTTCCTGAGTATCTCGGTGCTTCTATTTCCTCATCTGTTGAATAACAGTAATTGTGGTACTAAAGTCTCGGGTGGTTGTAAGCACTCAGTAAGGTGATGTACACAAAGCACCTGGCCACAGCAATTGCCTAGTGAATTGTTACAGGGGATTGTTGTTGTTGTCATTGTTATTATTATGAACCTAGGTGAGCTCTGTCTCACTGTGTGATGCTTGATATCACAGAGCCTTTTCTGTGAATGTCAGCAGTGTCTTCCCTGAGCCTCAGTTATATGTGTCCCACTGTCAGCTTCTCAGTTCAGTTGCTCAGTAATATCTGACTCTGCGACCCTATGAACCACAGCACGCCAGGCCTCCCTGTTCATCACTAACTCCCGGAGTTCGCTCAAACCCATGTCCATTGAGTCAGTGATGCCATCCAACCATCTCATCCTCCGTCATCCCCTTCTCCTTTGGCCCTCAATCTTTCCCAGCATCAGGGTCTTTTCAAATGAGTCAGCTCTCTACATCATGTGGCCAAAGTATTGGAGTTTCAGCTTCAACATCAGTCCTTCCAATGAACACCCATGACTGATCTCCTTTAGGATGGACTGGTTGGATCTCCTTGCAGTCCAAGGCACTCTCAACAGTCATATCCAACACCACAGTTCAAAAGCATCAATTTTTTGGTGCTCAGCTTTCTTTATAGTCCAACTCTCACATCCATACATGACTACTGGAAAAACCATCGCCTTGACTAGATGGACTTTTGCTGACAAAGTAATGTCTCTACTTTTTAATATGCTGTCTAGGTTGGTCATAACTTTCCTTCCAAGAAGTAAGCATCTTTTAATTTCATGGCTTCAATCACCATCTGCAGTGATTTTGGAGCCCAGAAAAATAAAGTCTGACACTGTTTCCCCATCTATTTGCCATGAAATAATGGGACTGGATGCCATGATCTCAGTTTTCTGAATGTTGAGCTTTAAGCCAACTTTTTCACTCTCCTCTTTCACTTTCATCAAGAGGCTTTTTAGTTCTTCACTTTCTGCCATAAGGGTGGTGTCATCTGCATATCTGAGGTTATTGATATTTCGCTCAGAAATCTTGATTTCAGCTTGTGCTTCTTCCAGACGAGCGTTTCTCTTGATGTACTCTGCATATAAGTTAAATAAGCAGGGTGACAATATACAGCCTTGACGTACTCCTTTTCTTATTTGGAATCAGTCTGTTGTTCCATGTCCAGGTCTAACTGTTGCTTCCTGACCTGTATATAGGTTTCTGAAGAGGCAGGTCAGGTGGTCTGGTATTCCCATCTCTTTCAGAATTTTCCACAGTTTCTTGTGATCCACACAGTCAAAGGCTTTGGCATAGTCAATAAGGCAGAAATACATGTTTTTCGGGAACTCTTGCTTTTTCCATGATCCAGCGGATGTTGGCAATTTGATCTCTGGTTCCTCTGCCTTTTCTAAAACCAGCTTGAACATCAGGAAGTTCACGATTCACGTATTGCTGAAGCCTGGCTTGGAGAATTTTGAGCATAACTTTACTAATGTGTGAGATGAGTGCAATTGTGCGGTAGTTTGAGCATTCTTTGGCATTACCTTTCTGTGGGATTGGAATGAAAACTGACCTTTTCCAGTCCTGTGGCCACTGCTGAGTTTTCCAAATTTGCTGGCATATTGAGTGCAGCACTTTCACAGCATCATCTTTTAGGGTTTGAAATAGCTTAACTAGAATTCCATCACCTCCACTAGTTTTGTTCGTAAGTAAAGTTGCTCAGTCATGTCCGACTCTTTGCAACCCCATGGACTGTAGCCTACCAGGCTCCTCTGTCCATGGGATTTTCCAGGCAAGACTACTGGAATGAGTTGCCATTTCCTTCTCCAGGGTATCTTCCCGACCCAGGGATCGAACCCAGGTCTCCAGCATTGCAGACAGACATTTTATCGTCTGAGCCACCAGGGAAGCCAGCTTTGTTCGTACTGATACTTTAATTTTGAAGGATTATTCTGTAGCTAAGCTCCTTGATAACCATTGATCTTGCTTGACTCCATCTGATAGATGAGGAAACTGGAGAGCAGAGAGAGAAAGACACTTATGTTCCCAAGTCAGGCTGCCAGATGTAGCCACAAACATACATGATGCCAGTAAAATTTGAATGTCAGATTAAAAAATGTCATCTCTACAAAAGCACATCCCCAATATTCCAAAGGGGCATACTTGTTTACCTGTAATTCAAATTCTGTGTTATATCTGACAATCCTATCCCCAGGTCACATGACAAGCAGGTTCCAGAAACTAGACTGGGAGCTGGGTCTCCTGAGTCTTACTTTACTATTCTTTTCACTAGACCAGGGATTTCAGGGACACAGTCTGTGTACTTCCCTCCATTCCTCCTGTGTCCAGGGCAGCCTGTATTTGGTAATCATGGAATCTCTCCTCCTGAGTGCCACCTGGACCTCAGGACTCCTTGCTTGATCAAGGCTGCCCTTCCTCATAAAGTCCATTTGCATCCCGGGCACTAGATGCTGCTCTGTGTCCTCAGAGTTCCATGGAGTGAGTCAGTTCTACCTCCCCCATCTTGTCCAGGGGTTTTACTTGTGTCTGACCCTTTCCACACTGTAAGCCCTGTACCCCAGTCCTGGAACAGATGTCAACAAGGTCTGCTAGATGAGGCAGCACAGCCTCCAGCAGACTTGGGGAGGAGAAATCGTTTCTGATGCTCTCTTCCTAAGAGCCGAGAAAATGAAACCAGTAAGAACTGGGTTCAAATTTGGAATGGGTCAGGGAAAGGCCTTCCCATATTTGAGGATGAAATGGGTCTCCTTATTTTCATTTCTCACAAACACATCTGAGGTTGGCCCTGACAGGTATGTAGGTGAAGTGGGCCAGGTGAGGGTCACGAAAAATAGCTCACATGGGCCCCATGCCCCTCTAGCCTGGCTGCTCTTTGCCCAGTGGCCATAGGAACCTGGGCTGGCCAGATGTTCCCATTTGTCTAAAGAAGCTAAATCTGGATCTTTATATGAAATCTTCTGTTTCGTAAATAATGATTTCACCTTTTCCCAAGGACCTCATGAATGGCAGCAAAACAGAGCTGACCACAGCTTCAGTCAGAGGGGAACAGCAGGTCAGGACCCTTCCTTAGTATTCCTATGGAGGATTCACCTGCCACCCAGCTCTAAGCCATCCCAAGCCGGCCTACCAGGAGACCTCACTCCCTGTGCTGGGAGCCTGGGAAAAGGTGGCCCCCACCTCACTCAGCGACAAAAGCAGAGAGATTAATAAAGATTCCAACTCTGCTGATCTATCATCTTCTGGCACCAAATTACACACGTATCCCATTATCATTACAGAGCTTTTGGGTTAATTGCAAATCAGGGAGTTAAGATTATTAATGTGAGTGGAAGCTTGTGGGGGTAAGGGGAGGGCTCAGACCCAGCTGGCCGCTGGCTGGCCCCCAGCTGGTGGGGGGGCCCTCCCACCAGCTGCTGACCTCCTACTCTCTCCTACTTCGGCCACACTCCATACCTCCCCCCTACCGACTTGGGCACGTGCCTTCCAACCATTTCCAAGGAACTCTGCAGCAGGAGCATTAAAAGCAAATGTGCTCATTACACCTGATGGCGTACAAGCCAGGCAGAGGAAATTAGTAACGATTAGGGCGTCATTAGAAGGAGATGTCTTTCTTCACCCAAAATATTGATGGCAAAAAAACCCAGGCAGGTAACAAATAGATGAGACTCAGACACACAAAGCACTGTTGTGATGATCAATGTCCCAAATATACCCCAGACATCACCCAAACAGAACAGTTAGCAGCTGTTCCAGGTCTTTTTAGCTGTTGCAAAAAAGTATTTGGAGGTCCTGGTACATTCTTTTTATCACAATGTTTTATCAAACTCCCTAGGACAGTAAAGTAGAACACCTCAGTGATGTGGATTTTTAATTTTCAAAGGTCACAAAGGGCTGCCCTAAGCTGCCTTTATAGCTCAGTTGGTAAAGAATCCTCCTGCAATGCAGGAGAGCCTGGTTTGATTCCTGGGTTGGGAAGATCTGCTGGAGAAGGGATAGGCTACCCACTCCAATATTCTTGGGCTTTCCTTGTGGCTCAGCTGGTAAAGAATCTACCTGCAGTGCAGGAGACCTTGGTTCGATCCCTGGGTTGGGAAGATCCCCTGGAGAAGGGAAAGGCTACACACTCACTCCAGTATCCTGGCCTGGAGAATTCCATGGACCGTGTGGTCCATGGGGTCACAAAGATTGGACATGACTGAGTAACTTTTACTTCACTTCAAGCTGCCTTCAAATACAAGTAGTTTAGGCTGCATGATGCTTTGAAAAATTAGAATAGATTGCTGATGTGGTTATAAACATTCAGATTTCTTGATTCTCTGAAAAAACTGGACTAGTTCTGGGCCCAGGATTCTATACAGACAATAGCCCACAAGAGGTGAGTATTGACTGCCCTGTTAAATACACTACCAGCTTTACCACAGTCTGCACCACTCCCGTCTTATTCGCAATAACATGACAGAGTGGCAGTTCCCATTTATTATAGCCCTTATTATATAATATCCCTTGGCCCTCTTCCCTTACTGAATAGCTAACTCTGTGGGCATTTGAGTTTGTAGATCATGCTTGAGTTTATCCTTTCTCTTAAGACAGACGTAGTTCTTAAAAACAGTTTGGATTGTGTTCTCCATTTCCTCAAAATCTTCAGAGTTCTTCCTCCCATCACATACCATCATCACCAGCATCACCAAGTACCTGTAGGATGAAGGCCATCAGTTCAGTTCAGTTCAATTCAGTCACTCAGTCGTGTCCAACTCTTTGCGACTCCATCAACTGCAGCACGCCAGGCCTCCCTGTCCATCACCAGCTCCCGGAGTTTACCCAAACCCGTGTCCATTGTGTTGGTGATGCCATCCAGCCATCTCATCCTCTGTCGTCCCCTTCTCCTCCTGCCCTCAATCTTTCCCAGTGTCAGGGTCTTTTCAAATGAGTCAGCTCTTCATATCAGGCAGCCAAAGTATTGGAGTTTCAGCTTCAACATCAGTCCCTCCAATGAACACTCAGGACTGATCTCCTTTAGGATGGACTGGTTGGATCTCCTTGCAGTCCAAGGCACTCTCAACAGTCTTCTCCAACACCACAGTTCAAAAGCATCAATTCTTCGGTGCTTAGCTTTCTTCACAGTCCAACGACTACTGGAAAAACCATAGCCTTGACTAGATGGATCTTTGTTGGCAAAGTAATGTCTCTGGTTTTTAATATGCTGTCTGGGTTGGTCATAGCTTTCCTTCCAAGGAGCAAGCATCTTTTAATTTCATGGCTGCAGTCACTATCTGCAGTGATTTTGGAGCCCATGTAGCCATCTAAAACCCTTTGTGACCCTGACTTTCTTACTTGCCCTGCTTCATCACCAGCAGTGCTCCGTGCACTTGGATCTCTAGCTACTCTGGACTGCCTCCCACATGGATGTACACAGCTTCTCTCACCACCCAGACTTTGATGCCACAGTCTCTCCAGCCTAGAAAGTTTATCCCTTGTTTATCCTTTCCCAGAGAACTTTTCTCCATCCTTCAGAGCCACCTCCCATTGTCCATTCTGGACGTTCAATCAGGATGGCACTCCAGAGTGACTTGCATGCCCCTCTTCACTGCTTCTCAGCTACCCACTGGCCTATTTGCTGGACTCTCTCACACCAAAGCAGGAACATCTCCAGGGCAGGTTCCTGCCTTTCCATCCATGCTATCCATGAGGATGCAGTCAGCTTTGTTCTTAAGTACTCAGTAGACCTCTATTAAATGGATTTGCTTGGCAGTAGACAAGTTTCTTTTTCCTCATGAAGTGTGTGGTTTCTAATTGAGTTCTCAGACTTTGCTGATGTTCTGAAGAGTGTTAATTCTCACCAAGTGCTTTAATGAGGTCTGGTGGTCCTGTCCAGTGCCCACCAGCCTGGAGTTTATGGTCTCTCACTTCTTGCTCTAATCTGGCAGTTTGTTTTTAGACTAGCTTTTCTCAAGGTCCCCACACTGATGAGGGGTCTTCCATTCTCCTTGATGAACCAATTTAATGCAAAACACGTTTACTAGGTTATTAGTATAGTTTAAGGGAAGACCACAAATTTGGCTTAAATTGATCACTCAGAATTCACTGAAAAACTACTATGCTGGATGTCAAAGACAATTTCCGAAAGGGATTCACAAACTGATCTTCTATATAGGAATTGCTCAGATCCTAAGAGTATGGGTTTCCCAGGTGGCATAGTGGTAAAGAATCCACCTACTACTGCTGGAGACACAAGAGATGTGGGTTTGATCCCTGGGTTGGGAAGATCCCATGAAATAGGAAATGGCAACCTGCTCCAATATTCTTGCCTGGAAAATTCCTTGGACAGAGGAGCCTGGCCACAAACATTTGGATATAACTGAGGTACTGACCTCACACATAAAGGTATGGCACAATTTTTATGGCACAAGCTACACACCTATGTAACTGTACCCAGCTCAAGAATCAGAACATGGCAATAGCACCAAAGTCCCCTTCAGGGTCCTCTTCACTAAACGCTCCTCTAAGAGTAACCACAGTATTGACTTTTCATGGAAGAATAGTTTTCTCTGCTTTTGTACTTTAGATAAAGTCATATGGTATGCCCTGTTTTGTTTCTTTCACTCAGTACTATGTTTTTAAGTATTAAGTGTGCTGGTATGCTGGGAAAGATTGAAGGCAGGTAGAGAAGGGGACATCAGAGGATGAGACGGTTGGATGGCATCACTGATTCAACAGACATGAGTTTGAGCAAGCTCCAGGTGATACTGAAGGACATGGAAGCCTGGTGTGCTGCAGTCCATGGGGGTCTCAAAGAGTCAGACACGAGTGAGTGACTGAACAACAATAATGCTTTTTTAAATTATTATTTATTTTTTATTTTACTTTACAATTTTGTATTGGTTTTGCCATACATTGACATGAATCCCTAATGCTTTTAACATTCATCCAGACTCTGTCTGTATTGGTATCATCCACTCTCCCTGCCTTGTAGTAGTATTTTGCCAGGTGAATATACTACCTTTTATCAGTCTGTTCTTCCATTGACGAACATTTGGGATTTTGTTTCCACGTTTGGCTGCTGTGAACATTCTAGTCTATGTCTTACAGTAAACACACAGATGCGTTCCTGCAGGATGTAGCCCTAGGAGTGGAATTGCTGGGTCATAGACTGGTGCATATTCAGACTTGGTATTTACTGCCAAAAAGTTTTCCAAAGTGGTTGTTACTCATTAATTTTTAAGATTTATTCCTTCTTTAATTAATTCATTCAATAATGACTTAACACCTGCTTTGAGTAAGCCATTGTGCTAATTGCTGGAGAAACTATAAAGATGGATAAGAACTAGTCATGACATTCATGTATTTTAAAGCTGTCAGTGGATATTCATTGCCTGTCGGATAACTCTAAATACCTTAGATTGGCACACAAACCACTCATCCATGTAGAGTTATGTTGTTTCACCTGGCCATAGGCTTGAAACTTAATGCCTTACCCTCTTCTTCATCTGGCAATTGCTTCCCGTTCCTTGAGGCCCAGATCAAATAGGACTGCCTGCCTGAAGCCCTCTTCTTCTCTCATGTAAGCTTCCAAACCACCCTCTATCCTAGTTTTATCTCACTGTAAAACAGTGCTTGATCACTTCTCTATTCAGCTGAGACATGAGCATTTACTTATCTTTGTATCTCCAGCATCTGGTTCACAGAAGAGTCCCAGAAGTGTTTACTGAGTGAACCAATGATCTCCAAGTGTACATTTCCTATTCCTTCAGTTCAGTCCCTGGCTTTGTTTTGGGGTGTACCCCTCCAGGTCACAGACAACCAGACCCCAATGGTGGCTCAAGGGAGAGCAGGTGATGTGATCCTACCCCATGGAGTAGACTTCAGGGCTTCTGTGAGAGCTTCCAGTAAAGAGAATACATGGCTGGAGCATCTGGCTGCCATCTTGCTACCAGGTAAAGTCTGAGACTGGAGCCAATTTGGGAAAGAGAAATATACATGTATACACACCCCACTCACTCATATGTGCCTATATGATATATATGGATATAAGAATAAATGAATAAAATTCTTTCCCCATTAAGTCTTCCAAGCCTATTCCCTGTGTCTCCCTTCTTGTTCATCTTCACTGCACCCAACGTAAGTTCCTATAGCTGTATACTTCATCATCTCCACTCCTTTCCTGGGTCACCTCTCATCTATCCAATATGATTGCAATTTCTCTTGTGAGTGGGATTCTAACCCCTCTGCATATAAATACTTTCTTTTCTTGTAAGGGAGGGAGAGGGAATAACATATACCAAGAAGTGTGCTAGCACTGAGCACTTTGAACAATACAAAGTTTTAACATTAAGGAGGTTATATTTTAGTGAAGGGAGATAGACCAAAAACAAATTAACCAAACTCCTAATTTATTCCTACCCCCCTCCCCACTATCCTCTTTGTTAACTATAAGTTTGTTTTCTATGTATGTAAGTCTATTTCTGTTTTGTAAATAAGTTCATTTGCATCATTTTTTTTAAGGTTTCACATATAAGCGATATCAGGAGGCTTCCTTGGTGGCTCAGTTAGTAAAGAATCCACCTGTGATTTGGAAAACTCAGGTTTGATCCCTGGGTCAGTAAGATCCCTTGGAGAAGGGCATGGCAACCCACTCCATTGTTCTTGCCTGGAGAACTCCAAAGGAGCCTGGGATTGCAAAGAGTTGGACTCGACTGAGCAACTAATACTTTTACTTTCATAAGTGATATCACATGATATTTGTATTTGTCTGACTTATTTCACTTAATATGATAATCTCTAGGTTCATCCATGTTTCTTCAAACAGCATTATTTCATTCTTTTATGGCTAATATTACTATATATATATATATCCAACATATATATTTACAGTAGTGCTGCTATGAACACTGGGGTGCATCTATCTTTTCAAATTAGAATTTGGGATTGATATATATGTACTACTATATATAAAATAGGTAAACAGCAAGGACCTATTGTATAGCACAGGGAACTATACTTAACATCTTGTAATAATCTAAATGGTAAAATATCTGAAAAAGAATGTGTGTGTGTGTATATATATATATATATAGTAATATATTATATATCACTTTGTTATATGATTGAAATGAATGCAACATTGTAAATTAACTATATTTCAATTAAAAAAGAAAGGAAAAAGCCCCAAATAACCAGACAAGTAAAGTAACTGACAGATTACTGTAGTGAGTGCTAGGACAGAAATAAACAAAAAACTCATGGAAAGATGCTTTTTTGTATAAAGAGTTCAAGAAACTTCCTCTTTGAGGAAGTGGCATTTAAGCTGATATAAATTATGACAGGGCTAGCCATGTGAAGAGCCAACCTAAGGGCACCCAGATGAGGCAACCAGCATGTGCTGGCAACTGGAGTGGGGGTGTGCTCGCCAGGCTCAAGGAAAGCAACGGCCAATGGGACTGGCATGGTTAGTGAAGTATGTAGTGTGTCCTGAGAGCTGGGCAAGGGCTGGATCACACAGCATCTTACTGGTTGTGGCAAATCAGCTGGTCGTGATTTGGGTTTTTTCCATGTAAAATTGGAAAGCACAGAAAGGTCTTGAGCAGAGAAATGACATGATCTGATTTGTGGTTTTAGGTCACTCTGTTGTGGGGAGAATAGGCTGTCAGGAACAAGAGCAGTAACTGGAAGTTATTTAAGAAGCTTCTGGGTGAAATATGGTCTTTCAGAGCAGATTTTAGGAATGGAGATAAGTGTACATATTTGGAATCTCTTTGGAAGGAGAGTAAAACATGACAGACTCATGGGTTAGGAATTAAGGAAAGAGTAGAGGCAAAGATGTCTCCTAGGTTCCAGCTTCAGCATCTTGGTCCATGGCAGTTCCACTCTTGAGATGGGGAAGACGTGAGGAGAGGGCAGGACGGTGTGCTTGGCTGTAGGAGGATCATGAGTTTGCCTTTATGACTTGGTGTGGCCCTTGAAAAGAATACATGATTTGGACAAGGGTAAATATGAAAGTGTTTGAGTTCAGGAGAGATGATAAGCAGGGGGCTAACACCTGTTGGTATTTGAAGATGGTTGAGCCAGAGCCTCAAAATAGTTTCGATTATCCCTGGGATTTAGCCATGTAACCTTTACTCAAACAAACAAGGTTTGATTTGTGCTAGGGGAAAAAATATTTGGGGAGATTTGATCAGTAATTCTTTCCATGCAGTTAAACACAGCAGCCCAAGAGTGAGCGATGGTATAATTTAATAATGCACAACATGCCACTGAGATGCAGTCTGGCTAACAGGAGTGATTAATAGCCACATACTGCATCTGTGACTTGTTTTCAGTAATGTTATGGGGAAGGAGGAGACAGAAATTCCTATTATATTATGACAACAAGGTCTAGACTTTGTAATTGCTGCCATATCAGGCAAGATCCATGGTGCACACAGCATGATCCCCAAATTATAACACACACAAACACACACACACACACTTCATAGTCTTTGCAAGGTCAGAAAACCTAAATAAACCAACCATTCCAGGTCTTAGTTGGATATGGCAGATGATCAAGTATAGACCAATGGCATCAGGAAACTCAACATTTGTACCATTGTAGGCTGTAAGTTTCTTCCATGTGACTTTTGACCAGTTCACTTTAGTTCAGTTCAGTCGCTCAGTCATGTCCAACTCTTGGCAACCCCATGAATCGCAGCACGCCAGGCCTCCCTGTCCATCACCAACTCCCGGAGTTCACTCAGACTCACGTCCATCGAGTCAGTGATGCCATCCAGCCATCTCCTTCTCTGTCATCCCCTTCTCCTCCTGCCCCCAATCCCTCCCAGCATCAGAGTCTTTTCCAATGAGTCAACTCTTCGCATGAGGTGGCCAAAGTACTGGAGTTTCAGCTTTAGCATCATTCCTTCCAAAGAAATCCCAGGGCTGATCTCCTTCAGAATGGACTGGTTGGATCTCCTTGTAGTCCAAGGGACTCTCAAGAGTCTTCTCCAACACCACAGTTCAAAAGCATCAATTCTTCGGCACTCAGCTTTCTTCACAGTCCAACCAGTTAATATGGGTCAAAATTTTCTAAGTCTCATTCACTCACTCATTCTTTCAGAAAAGTATTTTTTGAGTGCCAGCTTCTTACTAGGAAATATGAAGACACAGGGGTTATTGTGATGATTGTAACACACTTGGTTTCTGTTCTCATGGAGCTTACAAGTCTAGCTGACTAGTCAAAGGGCCAATATTCCCATCTGTTTAATGAGTTCTGTGGACTAAATGATCTTTCAAAGTGAAAGTGAAGTTACTCAGTCATGTCCAGCTCTTTGTGACCCCATGGACTGTAGCCTACCAGGCTCCTCTGTCTGGAATTTTCCAGGCAAGGGTACTGTGGGTTGCTGTTTCCTTCTCCAGGGGGATCTTCCAAAGCCTTCTTTATTTATAAACTTCTTAAAGGTAAAAGTAGGCATTAAAATTATAAACCATTCCTGAAAGTCTTCAATTGATTTTCTTAAAAATATCTATTAAAATTTTCTGGTTATAAAAGTATTATTTTCTCCTTGTAAAACTTTAAACATGACTGGTAATGTGTCATGATAAATGAAATTCCCCCATTACAAATCCCTCCAGTAACAAAGGGGAAAGTTGAAGTTGTTACTGTATTTAAGCAGTTCTAACATCTATATTTTATTTACATCTTAATATTTCCCAAATCAGAATGGGTCTGATAACTGTTATTGGCAGACAGCAGTCATTATATGGTTGTCAGTGTTTATGCATGCCATCAAAGGCTGTAGCAGAAGTAACAGCAGGCTGGAATAAAATCCCAAAGATAGTAATCCAGCACTATTAAAAAATTATCTAGCAACAGTCCTCTTGATAGCAAAGAAGACAACACTATGTGGAAAAACAGAGGCACTGGTAGTTCAGAGATGAAAAGTAGACTCCAAATGTGAAAACATTTTAGGTATATCTAACCTATCTGAAACAAGTAGCTTATATTTTCATTTTTATATATGCCTAAGATGATATTTGATTTTCACACCTAAATGTACAAAATCGAGCTTTTAATACTTATAAAACAAAAATTAAGTTATAAGAAAACATTGTGGAGTTTATTTCAAGAATGCAAGGCTGGCTTAACAAAATAAAAGGGAAGAAATCCCCAATCATTTTAGTAGATGCAGAATCAGCACTTGATAATTCAGAATCAATTTCTGATCAAAATTCTCAGTTAACTACAAATAGAAAAGATCTTTCTCAACAGAAAAAAGGATATCTATCAAAAATCCCTCAACTAACATCACACTTCATGATGAAATACTGAATGCATTTTCCCTAAGAAGTCAGATCTGTCAGCTTTTACCCCTGCTATTTAATGTAGCACTGGAGGTCTGTCTAGTGCAATGATGCAGGTAAAATAAATAACAATTACAAGGATCAAAAAGAAAGAAGCAAAACTGTAGTTATTTGCAGGTGACAAAATTGTTTAGATAGAAAACCTCAAAGTTAATTATAAAAACACTGCTCAAACTAATAAATGCTTATAGGATGTTTGCAGGATACAAAGTTAATATACAAAAACCAGATTCCCTGTTGGCTCAGTCAGTCAAGAATCTGCCTGCAATGCAGGAGACCCAGATCAGTCCCTGGGTTGGGAAGATCCCCTGGAGAAGGGAATGGCAAGCCACTCCAGTATTCTTGCCTGGAGAGTCCCAAGGACAGAGAAGCCTACAGTCCATAGGGTCACAAAAAGTTGGACACGACTGAGTGACTAACACACACAGCAAACAATTAGAAATGAAATTTAAAAAAATTCATCTTAAAAAGTCAAAGCATAACATATTTAGCAATAAATTTAATATGTAAGTCCTCTACTAGAAGCCCTTGTTAAGAGAAATTAATAGATATCTAAAGAAATGGTGAACAAAATAATGTTCAGAGATGAAAAGACTCCATACTGTTAAGGAGTCAATTATCCTCAAATAATCCTAAAGATTCAATGTAATCCCAAACAAAATTCCAGCAGGCTTTTTAATTTTTCTGGTAGAAACTGACAAGCTGATGATGAAATATATGTGGAAATGAAAAAAGACCTAAAATATCCAAAATTATCATTAGAAAGAAGAAAAATTGGAGGACTTCTACCTGAATTCAAGACTTAGTATAATGCTACAGTAATAAAGACTTTGTGATATTGACATAGTGACTGACAAATGTGTAAAAAAGAATGAAGAATCCATGCCTGTGTAGCTTTTATTTTTAATAAAGGCAACAAAGCAATAAAATGGGGAAATCAAGTTATTTTCAACCAGTTGTACTGGGAGAACTCTACACTCACATTAGTGATTACATTTCCTACTTTATGCCATATACAAAAATTAATTCAAGATGTATCTTAGATGTAAATGCAAGAGCTAAAACCATAATGCCTGTAGAGAAGTAGGCACAGATTTTATAAGCAGGTCACAGAAAGCAATTTTAATAAGAGAAAAAAGATCTTTGGCATTAATTAAAATTTAAATTTTTGCTCATCTAAAGTTAAACTTAAGAAAACAGACAGACAAGCCACAGATAAGTAGAAAGTGTTGTTAAAACATATCTCTGGAAAAGGAGTGGTATTCAGGATCTATAAATAACTCCTATTACTCACTAATAAAAAAGACAAACCACCTAATTAAAAATGGACAAAAGATTTGAAAGGCACTTCACAAAAGAAGATATATGAATGGCCAATAAATGCATGAAAAATGGACAACATCATTAGTCATCAGGGAAATGCAAATCAAAGCCATAATGAGGTACCTCTTCACATTTATCAGAATAGCTAAAATTAAAAAGAATGACAACATCAAATATTATAAAGGTTGTGGAGCAACTTGAACCCTCATATATTGTTGGTGGGGATATAAAATGACCTAATTATTTTTCAAACAGGCTGACAAGTTTCTTACATAACTAAACATACCCTATGACCCAGTGATTTCAATTCTAAGTATTGTCCCACAATAAATAAAAAAATAAATCCATAAAAAGATGTGTACATGATGCTCATGGCAGCTCTATTCATAATGGCTATAACTGGAAAGAGCCTGGTTGGTCCACCAGCAGGAGAATGGATAAACAAACTGATCTAGTCGTTCACTGCTATATTACTCAGCAATAAAAAGGAATTAATTTCCAAACAACATGGATGAATCCCAAAAATATTATTCTGAGTGCAACAAGCCTTACATGAAAGTGTGGGTACTAGAATTATTCATATGAAATTATAGGGCAGACAAAACTAATCTACAGTGGGGGAAAAATCAAAACAGTGGTTGCCTGTTGGGGAGTGGAGGCAAGAATTTACTTGGAAGATGCAAGAGGGTACTTTCTGGTAGTGATGGCAACATCATGGAAGGGGGTCTGGGTTGCACAGGTGTATACATTTGTTAAAACTCCTGGAATGCACTTTAGATCTATGCACATTTATGTGTAAATTTGACATCAAAACAGAGAAACTGTAAACAAATACTGAACTCTAATTAATGAAATCCATGCTGAACTATCAAGGAGGGAATATATGATGTCTTCAATTTACTTTGAAGTACCAAATAAGGTGGATTAATGAGTAGACAGAGAAGTGATAAAGCAAGCATAGTAAAATGCTAATGATAGATTCTAGATACCTTGGTTCACTGTAAAATTCCTTTAACTTTACTGTATCTTTGAATATTTTCATAATAAAATGTTGGCAATAAAAGAACACTAAAACATTTTTAGAAAAAGAAAAAATTCCGGAACTGCCATTGACTTTCCAGGTGACCTTGAGTCTCTGAGTCCTCCAGGAGTATGGAAAGGATATGTAACCTTTAGAATGTGAATGAGTGCTTTGCAGACCATCAAGGTCTGCACATTCATGACCACGTTGGTCACTGAACTCTGCAGAACAGGCTGCCAGCATCCTGTATTGTTGTCTACCCCACACCCACCCGGCATTGCGTTCCTGCTCCCACCTCTACAACAGCTTTGATGACCGTATAAAATAACCAAACAGCAGACGCAGACGGCACTTTACAGAACACAGCTTAAAAACTCCCTGATTACATATTTACTCCAAACCCGTCAGAAAGTAGATGGCTGTGGGTCTGTAATGAGGGCTGTCTGAAAGTCAAGTGTTCAGCAAATTTGGCCAGTGGGCACTGAGGGAGTTCCAACCTCAGAATTACCAAGTAGAGTCGTGCATGCACCAGGAGAATCCCCTTCTGCCTGCTGTACCCACTCCCAGCATATACCCTGCACCTGTCTCTGCATCCTCCTTGGAGCCCACATATCCTGGGCCACTGGGCTTCTTGGATTGAGCCCACCAGAGACAAGCAGTTACAGGGATAAACAAATTCATGGAAAAGCAGATCCTGCAATTCCAAGGGGCTGCTGCAGTGCACTCTCATTAAAGGGAAGAGGCACTAGCTCCAAGGCAATGAGAGCCAAAGTCTGCTTCTAACTGGAACTGGGGGTGGTGGGACAGCTCTAAGAGGGATATAGGAGCCATGGTTTATACCGTTCTCCCTGTGTGATTTGGGGCAAATCCCTTCTCCTCTCTGGATCTGGACCCCCTTTCTGCAAAACGAAGGTAGATTTGTGAGACGGTTTCCCAACTTGGGACTGTTAAGACTCTGTGATGTATTTGCCATATTCCCTCAAACCTAAGAGACATTTGGGCAGCTGGGCAGCACAGGCTAATAAAGCAGTGGGTGTCATTGCTTGTGCCAGGAATGGGGTCCACTCAGTGTGGTAGCAGTGGTGGCCACCTGCAGATCCAATGGTCTCATCAGCACTTACAAACGTCTTTTCTTTCAAAGAATTTTTAAATGTATTTCTTTTATTAAAAATATAGTATTGGACTTCCCTGGTGGTCCAGTGGTTAAGAATCCACTTGCCAATGCAGGGGACACTGGGTTCAGTCCTTGATCTGGGAAGATTCCATATGCCAAAGGGCAGTAGCCTGTGGGCCTGTGGGCCACAACTACTGAGTCCGTGCTCTGCAACAAGAGAGGCCTCTGCCATGAGCAGACTGCACACTGCAGCTAGAGAGTAGCCCCAACTCACCATAGCTAGAGAAACCTGGGCACAGCAACAAAGTCCCAGCAAAGCCAAAAATAAAATAAATGAATGCTATTAATGCTTTCCAAAAATAGGACACAATATTGGACACCAGCAATGTGCCAAAGTCATTGCTAAGCTCTCTGAATGTATTACTTCATTTAACTAAACAGCCTTCATTCATAGGCATCATCCCCACATCACAGATGAGCAAAGCAAGGTTTGGAGAAGTTAATACCTTGCCCAAGGCCCTCCAACTGGTTAGGAAATGAGCTATGATTCCAGCCCAGGGTTGTAGTCTTTCTTCTCTGCTACATAACCTCCAACTCCACAAAAAATCAAGCCAGCAACCCTAACACAACTCCTGTTGGCATCTTGATAACTATGTATCACACATTTTTAGTTAAAGACATACATACATGTACATCCTTCAAAAATTAAAATGTGAAAATGAGTCGTTAATAAATGCTGCTTAGTAAAAATGTCAGATTAATGGATAAAGAATAATAATAGAAGGTGTGTTATAGTCTCCTGATCAGAGAAAGTAGTGGATGAATCAGCAGAAGTAGTGGATGAATCACCTTTGTTGGCCAGACCAGCTACCACTCAGATCTAAGCGTGCAGGCCAGCGAGATCCACTTTCAAACAATAGTTGACCTTAATACTTCTGCAAGGACCACTGTTTTATGTCTGGACTATGTTCAGTGGCTCTTTAAATTGTCAAACTGCTTCTCTCCACGTTGCACCAAGTCAAGTAAAAGAAGAAAAAACAAAACACCATTTCTCTCTGTGTGTCCTTAAATGCCAAGTTGAGCTCTGTGCAGGATTTTATGACTGTTATAAACCCTCCACCTCAGGCTGACAACAGTGGCAGAGCTTCAGTGAGGCTACACAAACACAGGCGCCATAATAAAGCACGTCTTATTTGATATTATATTGTATCAGAAGCATTAAATACACATTAAAGGGGTGTTTTAAGGCTCTTTTCAGTAAGTGGCAGATGTTATGAATAATAACCTGCAAAATCCTTCTGAATTCTAAAAAGGTGTGTTCCATAAAGCTTTCATATAAATCTTTAATAGAGCTGAAACACATTGAGCGGCGATTAGAGGAAATCTCTAATCGTATTAAGCTATTAGAGATCACTGAAGCAGGATGGTAGACTCAAAAATAAAATAAAATAAAGCAGGAAAATGAACATATCATGGATGTGAAGGATTTCCTAGTTAAACCTTTTGACGGCTCTTTCCTGGCGGGAGCCCTGCAAGTCTGTGTCCCACACACAAACATACGTGCGGTGTTAAACCCAAACTGCCGTAATTCACTGAAATTTATGTAAATGAATATGCATTCCTTTATATGAAAAATCGGCAACATCTGCGCCCCATTTAAACAACCTGATTTAACGGAGTCACTGAGAGATACGAGCAGGGCAAGCGGGGGATGACCTCATCCACCGTCCCTTTAGAGTATCTCGAAAAACAAATAAAATAAAATATAGGTTACAGGCAAACTAAACAGCGTTGGAAATATTGTCCCGGGGGATTCTGGCTTCCCAGGAAGCAGAGGAGTTTAAGGAGAGAGACAAGAGCCAGCTGCAATAAACTCTGGTTCAATAAAACTTAATTAACCCCTTGGGGCCTTTGCAAGTAAGCTTGTCAGCAGAGAGAGAGCATGGGGGCCCAGTGCCTGCCACTAAGGGGTTAATCTGGCGGTGCCAGATGCAGGAATGCCAGACCTAAGTGCATAAGTGACCCCGTGCACATGCACTCGTGCGCATACCCACCCACCCATCCACCAAACCTGGCTATGCATGGCTCTCAACTAACATTGGGAGGGGTCGCTACCTTTGAGTCCAGAGTCTCAGAGTCATGGCATTTGAAGACCAGAAGGCCCTTCTGAATAATCTCATCCAAACCCTTATAAGGCCTAAGGGGTCTACCAACCTCTATTTGAATACTTTCAGTGCCATGGAGCTCACTGTTTCTCATGGCAACTGGCCCTACCCTGGCTCAGACCTGTCCCCCCACAACTACCCACCAACACATCTGTATCTGTTGCAAGTTCCTGTGCTTTCTTTTTCTGGGAGGATAGAGGAGGAACCAAACCAAATCCACAAAAAATATCAAATGCTTATCCTTTTGCCTGCTGGATGTCTGGCTGGTTGTTTCAATTCAAACTCCTGCTTCTATATTAGAGGTTGACTGGAAGTTAAGAAATTTTCAACACCATGAGAAGGAATATATCCCCATATGTTAGGTAGGAAGTGCTGACTGCTCCAGGAGCTAAGGACTGGGGGAAGCCAGAAGAAAAGAGTGTTTCCTGATAGTCAATCAGGGGCGGCTTCATGGGGGAAGAGGTGGTGCTTGATTTTAGGCCAGTGTCTCCCAAGGGGTGGGCTGTGAAACTTAGAGTTGCTTGGTTTGGTGGTGCCTGACTCCCTTGCTTCTGCAGTTCTTTATCAACTCACCTCATTATGCCAAGGAGAAAGTGCTAGCATGTCTTAACATGCTAGACTGCAGGCTCAGAGCCTTTGGCATGAAGCTCTGGCTGAAGTTTACCAAGTACTTTTGTTTTTCTTATATTGATTTTTAAAGCAAGCAGTACTAGTTTTCTACTTCTGGAAGTATTATAAAACATATTTCAAAATAAATTTGAAAATTTTTAAATAGTGAATTAATGTGAAGAAAAATATCAAATAATACGGGAACCAAGTGGCAAATGGTGAGTGTGGTATACAGGTACCTGGGGTTTGGGAAGCAGACCCTGGTGGGCATCAGAGTGGGTGATAGTGAAAGGGGGGTCTCTCTCTCTCCTCCTGATGATAAAGGATCTGCCGGCAATGCGGGAGACCTGGGTTCGATCCCTGGGTTGGGAAGATCCCCTGGAGAAGGGCATGGTAACCCACTCCAGTATTCTTGCCTGAAGAATCCCATAGACAGAGGAGCCTGGTGGGCTACAGTCCATGGGGTTGCAGAGTTGGACACGACTGAGCTACTTTCACTCATCACCTGACTGCCTCAAAGTACTGCTGCCTGGAGAGTCAAATTCCTCCCTGTGGAATGTGTGGGAGTCTGCCACTCCAGGAGCCCAGCAGACCAAAGGTTTACAGCCAAGCTGCTGGAGGATGCCCAGCTCATGGCAATAAAAGTGAGCTAATATTATCCTGCAGCACGGAGGTTCTCCATAGCACAGCAGATCTGCAGACCTGCAAGCCTCAGCTCACCTGGGCAGCTGGGGAGGAGTGGGTGGGGTAGGAACCCCTGCCCATTTCAGGGCACCAGAGAATCAGCTGCTGCTCTGGCAGGGTTTTTGCTTCTTGGCCAGGACAACCTCACTGGTTACTCAGCCTTACTTCTGGCCCTGCCACTGACTGACTCTGTGGTTTTGGGAGAGCCACTTGCCTTCTCTGTGCCCAATTTGTGTCTGCAGGAGGCAGGTTATTAAGGCAGTAATTAGCTTGGACACAGTGATCAATTCATTCCAGAAAGAGCCCATTCAGCTTCTTGTGCAACCCAGAAATGGTGAACTTCAGGCCAGAAAGAAGAGCTTCCAGACTGTGAGTCTACAGCAACATCTCTGGCCAAGCCTCATTTTCCTCCATGGCTGCCCGATCTCTTAGCATATTGAGTGACAGCTTGACTGTTTTAGAGCCTGGGGGAACTTCCTTCCTTTTGTTCTGAGTCTCAGCTTTTCAGCACAGATGTCTAAGCCTATCTTTCTTCTCTTGCCTCATGGTTGGCTCACTAAGTCTCTTTAAATTTCCCGTTTTTCAGGGAGACAGAACAGAACTTTTAACTGTCAGGATCCTCTTCAGCCCAAGAACCACTACAGTGCAGCTCTGGCCAAGAGAGTGGAAAGTGGAGAGAGGCCCACAAGAGCACACTTACCATGGACTTTTATCTGGTGCAACAAATAGATACACCCCCAGACTCCTGTTCCATCTTAGATAATTATACCAGAGATTCTTAGAGCCAGTGTCTCCTAGGAATCTTTCAGATTCCCCTATGTAGTAGGGAAAATGGTGTTTTGCAAGTAATTCAGTTTTGATCAAGTGCAAAGATACCCAAGCAAACAGAATAGTTTTGTCCTGCCTCGATGGTAACATCGTCTCTTTGGCAATTCTTATAATAGGGGGAAGGATATAAGTTATCTGAGAACATTCTAATTCTTCTCACCACTTTACAAGCCATCTCTTAGTCTAAAAAGTTGCTTACTCTTTATGCATACGATTCCTGTACAAACAGCCATCTCCAACTCGATAAGTGATCTTGGACAAGTCACTTGTCCATCAGCGCCTCACTGTACAGTGATTTGATTTAATTAACGCAGCCCACAGAATGTATGTTAAAGCGACCTTATAGATTTTTGTATCATCCTTTAGTTCATTGTTGACTTTTCCCACAGCTCTGAAACATACATTTCCCCCAAAGTAAATAAGTTCTTATTTCCAGGAATTCTTAATGGTGAGGGTCTAGCTCTCTCTGGAGGGAGTACTCTTCCCTTTTCATTCACCCAGTCCAAAAGGAGCTTCTGAGTCAGGCTAGGAGAATCTGCAGATAATTTCCACAAAGTCATTTCTGAGAATCAGGGCATCCTCAGAGCTTCCTTTAACTGACCCATCATGGATAAAGTGCAGCTATCCATGGAGACAAACACAGTGATGGCATCCTACTCAGAGCACGACTCTTCTCTGACCCTCGAGAAGCATCCTGAGTGGTCCACATTTGCCAGGCTGAAATGCCCTGAGTGTGTACCTTGCAGTGCCCAGAGAAGCAGAGTGGTCTTGATGGAGGATGTGGGGTAAGCAGAATGGGGTAGAAAGAAGAACAAGGGCATTGCCTGGTGAGTAGGACATCTCCCCTCTGATGCCTTCATGCTATTCGACCTGAGTCAGTGGTTAGCTTTCCTGGCTTTCACACTCCTGATCTGTAGAATGGCAGAGTTAACAATGCCTGCCTCAGTGCTTTCTCTCAAGGATAGATTGAGATAATATGCAACTGTTGAGTAAATTATTAGGTGGTAGCACACATAACAATTTTCGTTCTTTGTAAGAGTGGGTGGGACTGTGCCAGCTCAGGTCCCTCCAGTCCTAGAGCTTCCTGAATGGACCAGTTTCAGTCAGTAACATTCAAACACATGGAAAATAATGTGAGCATGAAAGCTAATAACCAGATCAAAAACGACAGGCACGAGGAGGGAGGCCAGCCTGGGAAATGTGTTATGAGCTGATCAGAAAGGAGAAAAGAAATAAAGTCATTAGCTTAATTAAGGGACAGGAGGGAATGATGAAACACATCTCCAGCAAAACCAAATTAAGCATTTAGAAGATATTAAAAATGCATTTGAACTCCACTGGTGCTGCAGTTCTAATAACATTTTCTGGGGCTGTAGTCAGCTATCAAGTCAGTCTGAGATCAAGAAAAGGTACCATTTCTCACTGTCTCAGGTTCCTGCCACCACTAAACCTTTTCCCAGTTAAACCTTCTGACTTCCTGCTTCCTTCTGTAGTCTTCTAGTCTCTCTTTCCCAAGATCACCTTGGGTCAGCATATTACTGGCATAAACTTTCTACCTTTGTCTAATCTGACTGGTATTCCCGTATTCTCCGGATCTTGATTTCTTTAAAATTTTGTGTTCCCATTTTGAAGAGAATCTAAAAGATTTAACATGATCATATTCTGGATCATTAAGATAACTTCTGTATACGATTCGGTACTCAGTAGTATCAGTACTGCTAGTAATAAAATAGACAGTTGTGTCAGACACTCAGCATTTACTGAACATTTATTATGTGCTAGGCACTATTCTCGGAGAAGGCAATGGCACCCCACTCCAGTACTCTTGCCCGAAAATCCCATGGGCAGAGGAGACTGGTGGGCTGCAGTCCATGGGGTCGCTAGGAGTCGGACACGACTGAGTGACTTCACTTTCACTTTTCACTTTCATGCATTGGAGGAGGAAATGGCAACCCACTCCAGTGTTCCTGCCTGGAGAATCTCAGGGACGGAGGAGCCTGGTGGACTGCCCTCTATGGGGTCTCACAGAGTCGGACACGACTGAAGCGACTTAGCAGCAGCAGCAGGCACTATTCTGGGGCTTCTCCAGTGGCTCAGCAGTGAGGAATCTGCCTGCAATTAAGATCCCTGGAGAAGGACATGGCAGCCCACTCCAATATTCTTGCCTAGAGAATCCAGGAAGCCTGATAGGCTGCAGTCCATAGGGTTGCAAAGAGCTGACCACAACTGAAGTAACTTAGCGTGCACACTATTCTAAACACACAATGTATCTTCAGTTCGGTTGAGTCACTGAGTCGTGTTCATCTCTTTGCAACCCCAAGGACTGCAGCACACCAGGCTTCCCTGTCTATCACCAACTCCCAGAACTTGCTCAAACTCATGTCCATTGAGTTGGTGATTCCATCCAACCATCTCATCTTCTGTAGTCCCCTTCTCTTCCTGCCTTCAATCTTTTCCAGCATCAAGGTCTTTTCCAATGAGTCAGTTCTTCACATTAGGTGGCCAAAGTATTGGAGTTTCAGCTTTAGCATCAGTCCTTCCAATGAGTATTCAGGACTGATTTCCTTTAAGATTGACTGGTTTGATCTCCTTGCAGTTCAAGGGACTCTCAAGAGTCTTCTCCAACACCACAGTTCAAAAGCATCAATTCTTGGGGGCTCAGCTTTCTTTATACTCCAGCTTTCACATCCATACCCCTGGAGAAGGAAATGGCAACCCACTCAGTGTTCTTCCCTGGAAAATCCCATGGACAGAGGAGCCTGGTGGGCTACAGTCCATGGGGTCTCAAAAGAGTCAGACACGACTGAGTGACTGATACACACACATCCATACATAATTACAGGAAAAACCATAGCTTTGGTAGGATGGACATTTGTTGGCAAAGTAATGTCTGCTTTTTAATACGCTGTCTAGCTTGGTCATAGCTTTTCTTTCAAGGAACAAGAGTCTTTTAATTCCATGGCTGAAATCACCACCTGCAGTGATTTTGGAGCCCCCAAAATAAAGTCTGTCACTATTTCCATTGTTTCCCCATCTATTTGCCATGAAGTGATGGGACCAGATGCTATGATCTTAGTTTTTTGAATGTTGACTTTTAAGCCAACTTTTTCACTTTCCTCTTTCACTTTCATCAAGAGGCTTTTTAGTTCTTCACTTTCTGCCATAAGGGTGGTGTCATCTGCATATCTGAGGTTATTGATGTTTCTCCCAACAATCTTGATTCCAGTTTGTGCTTCACCTAGTCTGGAATTTTGCATGCTGTACCCTGCATATAAGTTAAATAAGCAGGGTGACAATATACAGCCTTGATGTACTCTTTTTCCAATTTGGAACCAGTCTATTGTTCCATGTCCACTTCCAACTGTTGCTTCTTGATCTGCATACAGATTTCTCAAGAGGCAGATAAAGTGATCTGGTATTCCCATCTCTTGAAAAATTTTCCAGTTTGTTGTGATCTACATAGTCAAAGGCTTTAGCATAGTCAACAAAGCAGAAGTGGATATTTTTCTAGAACTCTCTTGCTTTTTTGATAATCCATGGATGTTGGCAATTTGATCTCTGGTTCCTCTGCCTTTTCTAAAACCAGCTTGAACATGTGGAAATTCTTGGTTCATGTACTATTGATGCCTGGCTTGGAGAATTTTGAGCATTACATTATTAGTGTGTAATCAAACTACACACAATTGTGGTAGTTTGACCATTCTTTGGCATTGCCTTTCTTTGGGATTGGAATGAAAGCTGACCTTTTCCAGTCCTGTGGGCACAGATGAGTTTTCTATATTTGCTGGCATATTGAATGTAACACTTTAACAGCATCATCTTTTAAGATTTGAAGTAGCTCAAATGGAATTCAATCACCTCCACTAGCTTTGTTCATAGTGATGCTTCCTAAGGCCCACTTGACTTCACACCCTAGAATGTCTGGCTGTAGGTGAGTGATCAGGCCACCATGGTTATCTGGGTCATGAAGATCTTTTTTGTATATTTCTTCTGTGTATTCTTGCCACCTCTTCTTAATATCTTCTGCTTCTGTTAGGTCCATACCATTTCTGTCCTTTATTGTGCCCATCTTTGCATGAAATTTTCCCTTGGTATCTCTAATTTTCTTGAAGAGATCTCTAGTCTTTCCCATTCTATTGTTTTCCCCTATTTCTTTGCATGGATCACTGAGGAAAGGTTTCTTATCTCTCCTTGCTATTCTCTGGAACTTTGCAACCAAATGGGTATATCTTTCCTTTTCTCCTTTGCCTTTTTCTTCTCTTCTCAGCTATTTGTAATGTCTCTTCCAACAACCATTTTGCCTTTTTGCATTTCTTTTTCTTGAGGAGGATCTTGATCACTGCCTCCTTTTCCAAGCCATGAACCTCTGTCCATAGTTCTTCAGGGAGTCTGCCTATCAGATCTAATCTCTTGAATCTATTTGTCACTTCAACTATATAATCATAAGGAATTTGATTTAGGTCATACCTGAATGGTCTCATGGTTTTCCCTACTTTCTTCAATTTAAGTCTGATTTTGGCAATAAGGAGTTCATGATCTGATCCATAGTCAGCTCCCAGTCTTGTTTTTGCTGACTGTATAGAGCTTTATCTTTGGCTGCAGAGAATATAGCCAATCTGATTTCAGTATTGACCATCTGGTGATGTCCATGTGTAGAGTCTTCCCTTGTGTTGTAGGAAGAGGGTTTTTGCTATGACCAATGTGTTCTCTTGGCAAAAGTCTGTTAACCTCTGCCTTGTTTCATTTTGTACTCTGAGGCCAAACTTGTCTATTATTCCAGGTATCTCTTGACTTCCTACATTTGCATTCTAGTCTTCTGTGGTGAAAAGGACATCTTTTTTTTGGTGTTAGTTCTAGAAAGTCTTGTAGGTCTCCAGAGAACTGTTCAGCTTCAGCTTCTTTGACATTAGGTATTGGGGCATAGACTTGGATTATGTGATACTGAATGGTTTGCCTTGGAGGGAAAAGATATCATTCTGTCATTTTTACGACTGCATCCAAGTACTGCATTTCGGACTCTTTTGTTGACTGTGAGGGCTGCTCCATTTCTTCTAAGGGATTCTTGCCCACATTAGTAGATATAATGGTCATCTGAATTAAATTTGCCCATGCCAGTCCATTTTAGTTCACCGATTCCTCAGAATGTCGATGTTCACTCTTGCCATCTCCTGTTTGACCACTTCCAATTTCCCTTGATTCATGGACCTAACATTTCAGGTTCCTATGCAATATTGTTCTTTATAGCACCAGACTTTTCTTCCATCACCAGTCACATCCACAATGGGTATCTTAGGTCATTTACTATTCAATTTTAAAATATTTTTATTACTGTTACAGATGAGAAAATGGAGACAGTATTTCTGCTATTATCATCTTATATAAAGAAAAACAGTGTGTGAAATTATCATAAGGTAATGAGAATGGAATTGAGGTATCCTTAATATATATCATGCATCTGCTTATATAGTGATTTAAATAGAGGAAAATGATAGGAGCAGATGGTAAAATGGACATGACAAGCTCAAAAAACTTTGGCTTCATGAAAAACAGTCACATATTTGTATAACCCACCATCAAAACCATCAACAAGTCCTATTATTTCTATTTGCAAAAGATATCCTTGTCATCCACCTCTGTTCATACCCATGTATAAATACTTCCCCAGTGGATGTAGCAGTTCAGAGGAACACAGATCCCTGCGGGATCCATGGTGTGAGGGGCTTGGAAAAACTTCATGGGTCTTGATCTGGGCCTTGAAGTCTGAACTGGACTTGAAAGCATTCCTAGGGGGAATTCCAGACATAGATATCTCATGAGCAGGGAGTGGGAATGAGGGGAACAGACTTGGGGTAAAAGGAGGGTTATGAGGCTTCAAAATCTTCTCAAGATGAAGAACCCCAAAAAAGATTTATTATGACAAGAGGCAGAGAGTTAGACTTTAAGCATGAATGGATGCTGAAACACAGGTCATGTCATGAACCTGACCCTTCCTCTCTCCACCCTGAAGCTTGGCCCTCCTCAGTGTCAGCTTTACTCTAATGCAAGCACTTCTTACCAGATGGCCTCCAGAAACACTAGGCTTATGCTCTCCTAGCTAAGCAACCAGAGGGCAAAGTGTCTCTCCATGCCAGTGACGCCCAAAGAGCCCCTAGATCTTAGCTGAGTGAGCTGACTTGAGTCGCGTCTCCATTCCCAAATTGATCCCAGGGCCCATGGGGAATAGTCTTATTGGTAAGGACTGGGTCATGGATCCCCTTTGAAGGTGGGAGATGAAACCCTACCAGGACCAATGGGCAAAATATGAAGAAGGGGTTGTTTTCCAGAGGAAAATTGAGGTTTTGTCACCAGAAGAGGGAAGATGGATGCTGGGAATGGAAAAAGATATATTTCTACCATGGAAGCCAATCACAGTGCAGAGATGGTTTGACATTTTTTTTCTGAAATTTTTGGCCAGCCTGGCAAGTATATGTTCTGAAGACCAAGGGAAACGCCAAATGTAACCTCAGGGTGGAGAAGAATTTATGATAAAAACACCCCCAACAGAGCAGGCTGTCTGTCCCAGACTCAGCAAATGAAGCTCAGCTTAACTGCTTGCAGTCTTAGATGAACTTCTAACTCTTTAGCCCTAGGAGAGGAAAAATTGCATACACA
Organism: Oryx dammah; assembly: GCF_014754425.2. Classification (NCBI taxonomy): domain Eukaryota; kingdom Metazoa; phylum Chordata; class Mammalia; order Artiodactyla; family Bovidae; genus Oryx; species Oryx dammah. Next base: position 46,997,351 of record NW_024070197.1, read on the forward strand.
ACTTCCTTTCTCTCCTTGGCATGCTGAGCCTCAGAGAAAGTTATTTAACCTCTCTCAGCAGTGATTCCCCAGCTATAAAAATAGGATGACGATCCTTACCCATTCAGGACTGCAGACAGAGCTGGAGAGAAAGCAGGATCTATAACAAAGATTTTCCAGGCTGTGGGCTGGACAGCAGTTTAGAAATGTGGCAATAGGACTTTGGAGTCTTCACAGATTTCATCATCTGAAGGATTTAGAGAAACCTTTTCTCCAACTCTCAAAATGCTTGGCAATGTTCTTTCCTAATTTTGGTGTTAATGAGAAAATGAAATTTCCTGAAAACATGCCTTATCTGTTGGCATTTGTACCTCCTGTGAATCCAAGCCATGATGGCAATGGCAAAATCTGAGAACTACCTGAAATTGGCAGTAGTGTCCTAGGGCAGAGGGATTAAGTGCCCTAGAAAGGTTTTCCTATGCCAGACATGAGTGATGGAGAGGTGAACATATGTCTATTCTTGATGAGCTCAGAATCTAATAAAGGAAGGAGGGAGAGGTGAGGTAGAAAGAGAGAGAAGGAGAGGAATGGAGGGAATATAAATAAATTTCAAACAAGAATAGGAGTTGGCAAACTAAGACCCACAGACCCAACCTGGCCCACTGTGAACTTGTTTTTATATGGCCCATGAACCTCTTTTAAATGGTTGAAAAAATCAAAAGAAGAATAATATTGTGTGACAGGTGAACACTGCATGAAATTCAAATTTCAGTGCTCACAATTAAGTTTTATTGGCATACAGCCCTACTCTTTCATTTATATAATAACTGTAGCTGATGTTGTATTTCAACAGCAGAACTAAGTAGCTAAGACAGAGAGTGCATGACTCACAAAGCTAGAAAGATTTTACAGAAAGAGCTTACTGTCTCCTATTCTAGAGAAACAAGCTTTGTTTCAATAAAAGAACTGATATGAATAAGAAAGCCCAAGGAGAGACAGCTTCAAAGTAACATGCATTCAATCTGGGTCTTGAAGATGGGTAGGATTCTAATAGGAAGAGATAAAGTGAGGTGCCATTAACCCAGAAGACTGTAACCCCTTATTACAGATGAGAACCGGGTTGAGGGGTGGAGCTGGAATTTCACTTCAAGTCTGACTTACTTCATAGCTCAGCTGTTTCTGAATTTCCCTTTCTAGCAGTTATAAAGCTTAAAATGACTGGGTACAAACTCAAAAGAGGCCTGAATCCCTTCTTAAGGAATCCAACTAATTCTGCACCTAGTGGGCTGTCATCTAAAGCTTGTGAGTTGGAAAGTCATGTGAGTCAAGCCATGATTATAGAATGATTGTCAGCAGTTGCACACAGGGTAAGTTGAAAAGAAGAGGGAAATGATATTGAGTAGGACAGTCCATGGCATTGTGAAGAGTCAGATACAGCTGGCAACTGAGCAATGAACAAAGAACAGTTAGGAGACCAAGCCTGGAGTCTGGTTCAGAGATAATGAGAATTTCATCAAGGATTGAGGGAGTGGGGTCAGTGGGAGACATTAAGCAAAGATCAGTCAGTTCAGTTCAGTTGCTCAGTCGTGTCCGACTCTTTGCGATGCTATGGACTGCAGCACACCAGGCCTCCCTTTCCATCACCAACTCCCAGAGTTCACTCAGACTTGCATCCATTGAGTCAGTGATGCCATCCAGCCATCTCATCCTCTGTCGTCCCCTTCTCCTCCTGCCCCCAATCCCTCCCAGCATCAAAGTCTTTTCCAATGAGTCAACTCTTCGCATGAGGTGGCCAAAGTATTGGAGTTTCAGCTTCAGCATCATTCCTTCCAAAGAAATCCTAGGGCTGATCTCCTTCAGAATGGACTGGTTGGGTCTCCTTGTAGGCCAAGGGACTCTCAAGAGTCTTCTCCAACACCACAGTTCAAAAGCATCAATTCTTTGGCGCTCAGCTTTCTTCACAGTCCAACTCTCACATCCATACATGACCACTGGAAAAACCATAGCCTTGACTAGACAGACCTTAGTCAGCAAAGTAATGTCTCTGCTTTTGAATAGGCTATCTAGGTTGGACATAACTTTTCTTCCAAGGAGTAAGCATCTTTTAGTTTCATGGCTGCAGTCACCATCTGCAGTGATTTTAGAGTCCCAAAATAAAGTCTGACACTGTTTCCACTGTTTCCCCATCTATTTCCCATGAAGTGATGGGACCGGATGCCATGATCTTCGTTTTCTGAATGTTGAGCTTTAAGCCAAATTTTTCGCTCTCCTCTTTCACTTTCATCAAGAGGCTCTTTATTTCCTCTTCACTTTCTGCCATAAGGGTGGTATCATCTGCATATCTGAGGTTATTGATATTTTTCCCAGCAAACTTGATTCCAGCTTGTGCTTCTTCCAGCCTAGCGTTTCTCATGATGTACTCTGCATAGAAGTTAAATAAGCAGGATGACATTATACAGCCTTGACATACTCCTTTTCCCATTTGGAACCAGTCTGTTGTTCCATGTCCAGTTCTAACTGTTGCTTCCTGACCTGCATACAGATTTCTCAAGAGGCAGGGTTAGGTGGTCTGGTATTCCCATCTCTTTCAGAATTTTCCACAGTTTCTTGTGATCCTAACAGTCAAAGCCTTTGGCATAGTCAATAAAGCAGAAATAGATGTTTTTCTGGAACTCTCTTGCTTTTCCGCTATCCAGTAGATGTTGGCAATTAGATCTCTGGTTCCTCTGCCTTTTCTAAAACCAGCTTGAACATCTGGAAGTTCACGGTTCACATATTGCTGAAGCCTGGCTTGGAGAATTTTGAGCATTACTTTACTAGCGTGTGAGATGAGTGCAATTGTGTGGTAGTTTGAGCATTCTTTGGCATTGCTTTTCTTTGGGATTGGAATGAAAACTGACCTTTTCCAGTCCTGTGGCACTGCTGAGTTTTCCAAATGTGCTGGCATATTGAGTGCAGCACTTTCACAGCATCATCTTTCAGGATTTGAAATAGCTCCACTGGAATTCCATCACCTCCACTAGCTTTGTTTGTAGTGATGTTTTCTAAGGCCCAGTTGACTTCACATTCCAGGATGTCTGGCTCTAGCTGAGTGATCACACCATCGTGATTATCTTGGCAAAGATAGAAGTTACAAATCTGCCAATAGATACAGGAGGAGGAATAAAGATGACTTCCTGGATTTGAGTCTGGAATGATGGAGGCAGTGGAGAAGGACAAGGCTGGCTGTGGAAAATGATGAGTTCCACTCAGCTTGTGCTATTTCGAGAGATGGCAGGATATCCAGTGGAGCGATCTAGCTGACTGTGCCTAGCTCACAAGTAGGCTGCTTTGACCTGGATGGCAGTGGGGTAGAGAGGCAGAAAAAGATATCAGAAATGAGGAAGGGGAAAATTATGCATTGTGAGGAAAAGAGGGGGCTGAAGCTGGGACCAGGTGCAAAGTAGGATCCAGAGCAAGAGTGACAAGCCTTAAAATATATGGCAGTTGCTAATGGGTAAGGTAGGCCAGTAGTGAAGCTAAAATTCATGCCCCATCTAAAGGGGATGGAAGTGTCTTAGTTTGAGGGGATATACATGCCACATCTCTAGATGTGACTTTCCAAGAGAAAGTGAAATATTGGGTATGTTTTTGCAATCTTTTTATTTTTAAATGTTGGGATGAAATTCAGTTTAATTTATTTAAATTCAGTTTTATGTGTTTTAATTAATAAAGTAAAAACACTGCAGAAGTGAGTCAAACATTTACAGAAGGCTAGATCCAGTATGCAGGCCTCTAGTCTGCAGTCTCTTACCTAAGAAGATGCAAACAGTTTGAAACTGTTTGGGGTTCTCTCTCCAGTCCCTCCTGAATCACTCTCTTAAAGCCCTTCCAACCTTTCCTCTGGGGACTTTTCTAGCCTGTATCCAAAACAGTAGTATTTGTGCTGGTGACAGCCTGTGGCTGAGATGACATGTTTCTTATATGTTCCATATTCAAGTCACAATAATCAAATGGGAGCAGAAACAAATCCAACAACAACAAAGACCAACTCACAAAAAGACAAAGAATGTGTTTGTCTATGACAATGATAGAATAAAAGGGAAAATCCCTTGGGGATTCTGGCTATTCTCCTGGTCTTCAGGAAAAATCCAGACAATACCCAGAGGCAGAGATGTCTGGCTGCGCTGGGAGGGAAGATTGCAGTGAACAATCCTGAAAGGCCTTGAAGGACAGCATCAGGGTCACCATTTGGCTCTTGATGGTTTGGAGATGAATGAATGTGAGCTTTCTGCTGGAAGACTGCCCTACTCTCTCTGCAGGAGCCTGTATCTGGGAGGAAGAGTTCTCATCATGAAATGTAATGGGCAAGTGTTCCTTCTATCTTCTCTTCTGGATGGTCATCTACACCTCAAAAGATCACTTAGTTTTCAGGAACTCATCAAACACCCTTTTTCCTGCTCAGAAGCATGGTTACATAAATTCAGCAAACCTGAAGGCAGTACCTAACATATTCTCAGCCTGGTACTAAGGACTGTTTGACACATGAGGTGAGGAGCAAGTGAAGCCCTTCTTTCTCTTCAAAGGGCAGAAGAGATATGTGAGCAGAGACATATCTATTCCAATTTGTGCCCAAGGCTTTCAAGAAGGTGAGATAAGCCTGGCTGGGGAGTTGAGAAGGGTTTCCTATTGAAGAGTATTAAAAGCAATGACACATCCTAGCCTTCTTAAAATAACACTGCTGTTTACATTGTTGGATTTTGGACTTGCTTGGTACCTGTCCTCTTTCCTTCTCTCCTATTTCTCCTTCTATGGAATGGGAATATTTGTCCTATGCCTGTCCTGCCACTGAATTTTGGAAGCTCAACCTGATGTCATATCATCAGGTTTGCATCTAGAGAAGGACTTGCCTCACCTTTGGGGCAAGAAGAACATACTTTGAGTCTCACCCACGTTTGATACAGATGAGACTTTGGACTTTACATGTTTAAGTTGATACTGGAATGAGTTAAATCTTTTGGGGCATGCATCCCTCTTTGGATGCAATAAATGTATTTTGCATATGAGGACATAAGTTTGGGTGTGAGCAGAGGTGTAATGCTATGGTCTGAATATTTGTATGCACTCAAAATTCTATGTTAAAATCCTGATGCTAAAATTAATAATATTAGTAGGTGGGGACTTTGGGAAGTGATTACATCATGCAGATGGGAACTTCATGAATGGGATTAATACTCCCTCAGAGATCCTTAGCCTTTTCCATCATGTGAGGGCTAAAAATTCTGTGATCTGTATAAAGGGCTCTCCCTCAACCATGTTGGCATCTTGAACTTTGACTTACAGCTTCCAGAACTGTGAGAAATAAATTACTGTTGTTTATAAGTCATTGAGCCTATGGTATTTGTTACAGTAGCCAGAATGGAGTAAGACAGACATCACAGAGCACATCTGTATTGCCCCTTCTGAAGGCTCATCAAACATGCCCTGTAGAAGGGGCTGAGCCAGGCCTTCTTCTGGTATTGTTTGGATTGTCCTTTGAATGAATAAACAAAGGACCAAGTCGCTGGCTGCTAAGAGCAGTGTGTAGAACCAGAAGGGACAGAAAAGATGTAGGAAAAATAATGTGACTGTCAAGTTTGAACATCAATGTAAAGAAACACATTAAGAAGTAGGAAGTGATAGGATGGAAATGAGCAAGATAAGAGATCAGAAGAGGAAAGTCAAGTTCAGAGAGGAGTGGAAGTAGATACCTGAGAGAGAGTAGCAAGTGGTTTCTATACACCCATGTGATCTCAGCCAAGGACTGAGCATAAACTATTTGATGAATATTTTCATGAAGATAATCTGCACATATTGAGTGTAGTATATTGATTGAATATTGAATATGCTGCACTCAATATGTGCACCATTATATTGTTGCAAAGAGTTGGACATGACTTAATGACTAAACTGAACTGAACTGAATCTGCACATATACCCATCACTGTAATGAAAGATGTATTGAGTAGCTGGGGCTTGGAAAATTAACTCTAAAATATGACTTTGAGAGACAAAGATATCACACAATAAAGAAAATTATAGGTCAAATTATCACTGATGAATACAGATGCAAAAATTTTCAACAAAATATTAGCAAACTGAATCCAACAATATAAGAATGATACACTGTGATCAAGTGGGATTTACTTCAGGAATGTGAGGGTGGTTCAATACCCACAAATCACTCAATGTAATACATGACATTGACAAAGTGAAGAATAAAAGGCAAATCCCAATGGACATAGAAAATTTGACAAATTTCTATAAATTTGACAAAATTCAACATCTATTTATGAAAAAAAAACCTCTCCAGAAAATAGGTAGAGCAGGAACATACTTCACCATTATAAAGGCCATGTATGATAAGCCCAGCTAGCATCATATTCAATGATGAAAAGCTGAAAGCATTTCTGTTAAGATCAGAAACAAAACAAGGATGCCTACTCTCTCCACTTTTATTCAAAATAATATTGGAAGTCCCAGCCACAGCAATCAGACAAGAAAAAGAAATAAAAGGAGCCCAAATTTGAAAGGAAGGAAAAAGTAAAATGGTCACTTTTGGCAGATAACATCACACTCTACACAGAAAATCCTAAAGATGCTACCAGAAAACTGCTTGAGCTCATCAATGAATTTGGTTAAGTTGCAAGATACAAAATCAACACACAGTAGTAATCTGTTGTAGTGTTCATGGGGTTCTCAAGGCAAGAATACTGAAGGGGTTTGTCATTCCCTTCTCCAGTGGACCAGTTTGTCAGAACTCTCCACCATGACCCATCTGTCTTGCGTGGCCCCACATGACATATCTCATAGTTTCAATGAGTTAGACAAGGCTGTTGTCCATGTGATCATTTTGATTAGTTTTCTGTGATTGTGGTTTACATTCTGTCTGCCCTTTGACAGATAAGGACAAGAGGTTTATGGAAGCTTCCTGATGGGAGAGACTGAATGTGGGGGAAACTGGGTCTTGTTCTGATGGGTCGGGCCATGCTCAGTAAATCTTTAATACAATTTTCTGTTTATGGGTGGGGCTGTGTTCCCTCCCTGTTGTTTGACGTAAGACCAAACTATGGTAGAGGTATGAAGAAAATGGCAACCTCCTTCATAAGGTCCCATGCACACACTGCCCCACTCTGTGCCCCTGACCCTGCAGCAGGCCACCACTGACCCAGGCCTGCACCAGAGACTCCAGGACACTAATAGGCAAGTCTGGGTCAGGTAGAGTCGCTGCTCCTTTCAGCTGGGTCCTGGTGTGCCACAAGGTTTTATTTGTGCCCTCCAAGAGTCTGTTTCCCCTGTCCTGTATAAGTTCTGGAGGCTCTATGGTGGGGTTAATGGCAACCACCTCCAGAAGGGCTAATGCCACACCCAGGTCTGTCACACCCAGAGCCAATGCTCCTGTGGCAGGCCACTGCTGACCCATACAGGAGTCACTCAGACACTCAAAGGCAGGTCTGGCTCAGTCTGTGGGGTCTCCTGGTGCACACAGGTTTTGTTTGAGCCCTCTAAGTATCCCTGGTGGGGATGGGGCTTGATTCTAAGCACAATTTTGCCCCTCCTACTGTCTTGCTGGGGCTTTTCCTTTGCCCTCGGACATGGGTATCTTTTTCTGGTGGGATCCAACATTCTCTTGTTGATGGTTGTTCAGCAGTGAGTTGTAATTTTGGAGTTCTCTCAGGAGAAGATGAGTGCACACTCTTCTACTCTGCCATTTTCCTTATTGAACAGTATGAACCAGTATGAAAAGGCACAAAGATATGACACTGAAAGATGAACTGTCCAAGTCAGTAGGTGCCCAATATGCTACTGGAGAAGAGTGGAGAAATAACTCCAGAAAGAATGAAGAGACAGAGCCAAAGCAAAAACAATGCCCAGTTGTTGATATGACTGGTGATGGAAGTAAAGTCCAGCATTGCATAGGAACCTGGAATGTTAGGTCCATGAATCAAGGGAAATTGGAAGTGGTCAAACAGGAGATGGCAAGAGTGAACGTCGACAGTTTAGAAATCAGTGAACTAAAATGGACTGGAATGAGTGAATTTAATTCAGATGACCATTATATCTACTAATGTGGGCAAGAATCCCTTAGAAGAAATGGAGTAGCCCTCACAGTCAACAAAAGAGTCCAAAACGCAGTACTCAGGTGCAATCTCAAAAACGACAGAATGATATCTGTTCCTGTCCAAGGCAAACCATTCAATATCACAGTAATCCAAGTCTATGCCCCAATACCTAATGCCAAAGAAGCTGAAGTTGAATAGTTCTATAAAGACCTACAAGACCTTCTAGAGCTAACACCCCCAAAAGATGTCCTTTTCATTATAGGGGACTGGAATGCAAAAGTAGGAAGTCAAGAGATACCTGGAATAACAGGCAAGTTTGGCCTTGGAGTACAAAATGAAGCAAAGCAAAGACTAACAGAGTTTTGCCAAGAGAACACACTGGTCATGGAAAATACCCTCTTTCAACATCACAAGCGAAGACTCTACACATGGACATCACCAGATGGCCAATACCAAAATTAGATTGATTATGTTCTTTGCCCCCAAAGAAGCTCTAAACAGTCAGCCAAAACAAGACTGGGAGCTGACTGTGGGTCAGGTCATGAGCTCCCTATTGAAAAAATCAGACTTAAACTGAAGAAAGTGAGGAAAATCACTAAATCATTCTTGTATGACCTAAATAAAATCTCTTACAATTATACAATGAAAGTGACAAATAGATGCAAGAGATTAGATCTGATAGACAGAGTGCCTGAAGAACTATGGACAGAAGTTTGTGACATTGTACAGGAGGCAGTGATCAAGACCGTCTATAAGAAAAAGAAATGAAAAAGGCAAAGTGGTTTTCTGAGGCGGCATTACAAATAGCTGAGAAAAGAAGAGAAGTGAAAGGAAAAGGAGAAAAGGAAAGATACATCCATTTGAAGGCAGAGTTCCAAAGAATAGCAAGAAGAGATAAGAAAGCTTTCCTCAGTGATCAATGCAAAGAAATAGAGGAAAACAATAGAATGGGAAAGACTAGAGATCTCTTCAAGAAAAGCAGAGATACCATGGGAATATTTCATGCAAATATGGACACAATAAAGGACAGAAATGGTATGGACCTAACAGAAGCAGATGATATTAAGAAGAGGTGGCAAGAATACACAGAAGAAATATACAAAAAAGATCTTCATGACCCAGATAACCATGGTGGCCTGATCACTCACCTACAGCCAGACATTCTGGAGTGTGAAGTCAAGTAGGCCTTAGGAAGCATCACTATGAACAAAACTAGTGGAAGTGATTGAATTCCATTTGAGCTATTTCAAATCCTAAAAAGATGATGCTGTTAAAGTGCTGCACTCAATTTGCCAGCAAATTTGGAAAACTCAGCAGTGGCCACAGGAATGGATAAGGTCAGGTTTCATTCCAATCCTGAAGAAGGGCAATGCCAAAGAATGCTCAAACTACCACACGATTGCACTCATCTCACACACTAACAAAGTAATCCTCAAAATTCTCCAAACCAGGCTTCAACACTATGTAAACTGTGAACTTCCAGATGTTCAAGCTGGTTTTAGAAAAGGCAGAGGAACAAGAAATCAAATTGCCAACATCTGTTGGATCGTTGAAAAAGCAAGCGAGTTCCAGACAAACTTCTGTTAAAGACAAACTTCTGTTCATGACAAACTTCTGTTTGTTGACTACGCCAAAGCCTTTGACTGTGTGGATCACAACAAACTGGAAAATTCTTCAAGAGATGGGAATACCAGATCACTTTACCTGCCTCCTGAGAAATCTGTTTGCAGGAAGTGGACATGGAACAATAGACTGGTTCCAAGTTGGGAGAGAAGTACCTCAAGGCTGTATATTGTCACCCTGCTTATTTAATTTATATGCAGAGTACATCGTGTGAAATGCTGGGCTGGGTGAAGCACAATCTGGAATCAAGTTTGTTGGGAAAAATATCAATAACCTCAGATTTTCTGATGACACCATCTTTATGGCAGAAAGAGAAGAAGAACTAAAGAGCCTCCTGATGAAAGTGGAAGAGGAGAGTGAAAAAGTTGGCTTAAAACTCAACATTCAAAAAACTAAGATAATGGGATCCCGTCACATCACTTCATGGCAAATAGATGGAGAGACAATGGGAACGGAGAAAGACTTTATTTTGGGGGGGGGGCTCCAAAATCACTGCAGAGGGTGACTTTAGCCATGAAGTTAAAAGACACTTGTTCTTTGGAAGAAAAGCTATGACCAACCTAGACAGCATATTAAAAGCAGAGATATTACTTTGCCAAAAAAGGTCAATATATTCAAACCTCTGGTTTTTCCTGTAGTCATGTATGGATGTGAGAGTTAGACTATAAAGAAAGCTGAGAGCACCAAAGAACTGATGTTTTGAACTGTGGTGTTGGAGAAGACTTGAGAATCTTTTGGACTACAAGGAGATCAAACCAGTCAATCCTAAAGGACATCAGTCCTGGCTATTCATTGGAAGACTGATTTGGAACCAGTCTATTGTTCCATGTACACTTCCAACTGTTGCTTCTTGAGCTGCATACAGATTTCTCAGGAGGCAGGTAAAGTGATCTGGTATTCCCATCTCTTGAAGAATTTTCCACAGCTCAAAGAATTTTCTTCAGCTGAAGCTGAAGCTCCAATATTATGGCCACCTAATGTAAAGAACTGACTCATTGGAAAAGACCCTGATGCTAGGAAAGATTGAAGGCAGGAGGAGAAGGGGATGACAGAGGATGAGATGGTTGGATGGCATCACCAACTCGATCGACAGCTCTGTGAGTTGATGAAGGACAGGGAAACATGGTGTGCTGCAGTCCATGGGGTCACAAAGAGTGGGACACAATTGAGCTCCTCCACTGAACTGAACTGAATCTATTGTATTTCTATACAGTAACAATGAACTCTCAGAAAGAGAAATTAAGGAGATGATCCCATTTACAATCACATAAAAAAAATACAATATACCTGGGAATAAATCTAACTAAATGAAAAGACCTGTTCTTGAATACTGTAAGACACTGATGAAAGAGACTGAAGGTCACACGAAGAGATGGAAAGATGTACTCTGTTCCTGGACTGGAATAATTGATATGGTTAAAATTATCATACTACCCAAGACAAGCTACAAATTCAGTGCAATCCATACCAAAATATCAATGGTATTTTTTCACAGGAATAGAACAAATAATTTAAAAATTTGTATGGTAACACAAAAGCCTCTGAATAATCGAAATAATCTTGAGGAAGAACTAGAGGTGTCATGTACCCTGACAAAAGACTGTACTGCAATGCTATAGTTATCAAACAGTATGACCTGGGCAGAAAAACGGACAGATACAGCAGGATAACAGAATAGAGAGCCGAGAAGTAAACCCACACATTGATGGTCAATTAATCTACAATGCAGAAGGCACAAATAAATAATAGAAAAAGGCAGTCTTTAAAAAATGGTGCTGGGAAACCTGGAGAGCAACATGTAAGAGAAGGAAATTAGAATATTTTCTCACATCATATACAAAAGTAAGCTCAAACTGGACTAAAGACCTAAATGTAAGACTGGATACCATAAAGCTCCTAGAAAAAAACATGGGCAGAACACTCTGACATAAATTATAGCAATACGTTTTGGATCTGTCTCCTAAGGCAAAGGAAACAAAGCAGAAATAAACAAATAAGATATAATTAAACTTAAACTCTTTTTCACAGCAAAGAGAACCATTGACAAAATAAAAAGACAACCTATTGAATGGGCTATATGATGATGAGTTAAAATATATAAACAGCTCATAAATCTCAATATATGGGATGTGCTCAGTCGTGCCCGAATCTGTGCAATCCCCTGGACTGCAGCCCGCCATACTCCTCTGTCCATGGGATTCTCCAGGCAAGAAAACTGGAGTGGGTTGCCATTTCCTTCTCCAGGGGATCTTCCCATACCAGGGATTGAACCCACGTCTCCTGCACTGCAGGCAGATTCTTTACTGACTGAGCCACCAGAGAAGCCCATATCAAACAACAAATAATCCAATTAAAAATGAGTAGAAGATCCAAATAGATACTTTCCCAGAAAGACATAGAGATGGCCAACAGGCACACAAGATGCTTAACATCACTAATCATCAGAGAAATGCAGATTAAAACCACAGTGAGATGTCTCCTCACATCTGTCAAAGTGGCTACTATCAAAAAGGCAACAAATAACAAATGTTGGTAAGGACTTGGAGAAAAAGGAATCCGTATATACTGTTGATAAGAATGTTAACTGGTGAGGCCACTGTGGAAACAGCATGGAGGTTCCTTAAAAATACAAAATTAGAACTACTATATGATCCAGCAGTTCCACTCCTAGATATTTACCCCCAAATACGAAAGCACCAGTTCAAAAAGACAAGCTTCCCAATGTTCAAAACAGCATTATTTATATTTTTCTTGTATCTGAATTTATTTTATTTTTCTTCTCCTTTAAACCTTTTATTTTGCACAGGAGGTATAGCTGATTAACAATGTTGTGATAGTTTCAGGTGAACAGTGAGGAGGTTCAGCCATACATATAGAACGTATCCATTCTTTGCCAAACTCCCCTCCCATCCAGGCTGCCGCATAACACTGAGCAGAGTTCCATGTGCTGTACAGTAGGTGCTTGTTGGTCGTCTATTTAAAATATAGCGGTGTGTACATGACCATCCCAAACCCCCTAACTGAACTTTCCCCTCGGCAACCATAAATTCATTTTCTAAGTCTATGAATCTCTTTCTGTTTTGTAAATAAGTTTATTTACTTCTCTTTAGATTCTGCATATAACGGAATGTCATACAGTATTTCTCCTTCTCTGACTCACTCTACTCAGTATGAGATTCTTTAGGTCCATCCATGTCAAAGCAGCATTATTTATAATTGCCAAGATATGGAAGCTACCTAAGTGTCCATCAAAGAGATCAGTGGATTAAAAAGAAGCTGTTTATATATATGATGGAATATTCAGTTCATTTCAGTTCAGTTCAGTCATTCAGTCGTGTCTGACTCTTTGCAACCCCACGGACGACAGCACGCCAGGCCTCCCTGTCCATCACCAACTCCCAGAGTTTACTCAAACTCATGTCCATTGAGTCAGTGATATTATCCAACCATCTCATCCTCTGTCGCCCCCTTCTCCTCCCACCTTCAAACTTTCCCGGAATCAGGGTTTTTCAAATGAGTCAGTTCTTAGCATCAGGTGGCCAAAGTATTAGAGTTTCAGCTTCAACATCAGTTGTTCTAATGAATATTCAGGACTGATTTCCTTTAAGATGGACTAGTTGGATCTCCTTGAAGTCCAAGGGACTCTCAAGAGTCTTTTCCAATACCACAATTCCAAAGCATCATTTCTATGGCACTCAGCTTTCTGAGTCCAACTCTCATACCCATACATGATGGAATATTGCTCAGCCACAAAAATGAAATTTTTGCCACTTGTAGCAGCAGCCTGGGGGATATTAATACTTAATAAAATAAATTAGATAAGGGCAAATAAACTGAAACTAGTGAATACAATAAAAAATAAACAGATAGATATAGAGAACAAACTAGTGGTTACAAGTGGGAAGAGGGGTGGGACAACTTAGAGGTAGAAGTTTAGGAGATAAAACTACTATGTATAAAGTAAATAAGGTACACAGATACATTGCACTGCACAGGGAATATAGTCAATACTTTATAATAACTTTGGAGTATAATTAAAAAATCATGAATCACTATGTTGCACTTCTGAAATTTATGTAATATTGTCAATCAACTCTACTTCAATAAAACTATGACTTTGTCTTCACCCCAAGGCCAATCAATTCCTTTTTTCTAGGCATTTTTTTTCTAATGCCTCTCTCAGTTATGGATTTAAGGAGCCTTTAAAATTGGACCACAGTATTTCAACCCAGTTGGAGGGTAAATTTGACCCTTGAGCTAATTACAACTAGTAGTTGTGCTAGTCGCAACTGTGAGAGATGACTGTGTAGAATTCTCCCAATTTTGTGTTCAGTGAGGCCACATTGGTAGCTTGAGATTAGGCATAGTGAGAGTATTCACTGACATAAATAGGTAAACACCACAAATGAGCCCTCCACCTCTAAAAACGTGTTGCTGAAGAACATTTACCAGTACCCCACACAAATGAGTGTCAGATGGTATGATACCATGAGCTCTCCGGCTGGACAACGGTTCTGCCAGTCACCACGTTGTTGTTTGTAGCAAAGACTCTTACTGTTTAAAAAGTTGTTCTGATAGTTACATTTTGCCCAGTTCAATGCTAGATGGTGTTGGTAGAGAGAGAGGGGAAAACAATAGAAGAAACTTAAGTCAGATAGGAAGAAGTCATTTTCAGTAGAAATGACTCTTCTAGGGAATGTGATCAGTTTTTATTTGTTTTCTGTTTATTTTCTCAAGGCTTCACTGATGGCTCAGTTGGTGAAGAATCCGCTTGCCATGCAGGAGACTCCAGTCTGACCCCTGGGTTGGGAAGATCCGCTGGAGAAGGTAGGCTTCCCACTCCAGTGTACTTGGGCTTCCCCTTGTGGCTCAGCTGGTAAAGAATCTGCCTGCAATGCGGGGGACCTCAGTTTGATCCCTGGGTTGGGAAGATCCCCCGGAGAAGGGAAAGGCTCTCCACTTCAGTATTCTGGACTGGAGAATTCCATGGACTCTATACTCCATGGGGTCACAAAGAGTCGGACAATTCTGAGCCACTTTCACTATTTTCTTATTTTTCCCACTCTGATCTGAGCAACCGATCATGCAACTAGACTGTACTTACATCTGGTAGTAAGATTTGGCAGGAAAAGTTTGGAGATAGACAATGTCAAATAACTCATGCTAAGACTTAAAAACAAGTGGACATCTCACAACATTTTAGGCTAGATGGGACACAAATGGGTACTGGATGCTCCATCCACATTCCCTCTTCAGGTCAACATATACATCTACCAGTTTCTGGGAATGTCAGCTTCACCAGCTCATAGGTGCAACTCTTACTGGTAGTTTTCCTGTGGAATGAAGAAGTACCTTTGCTCTCCCAGGAGGCAACCCACAGCCACTCACTGCCTAATGCAAAATGCCAACATCTTGTCTCAACTGGAACAACTCTGAAGAACCATCCCAGCTCCAGAATTAGGATTAGCTGAGTCCTCAGCTGAAGCATCACTTCCCTCTCTTCAATACACTTTTCATACTTTCCTACATGTTATTCTTCCAAGAGCACTCTCTGATCAACCTCTGACCACAATGGACCTTTGTTCCCATGGGACCAAGTTTAAAACAAAACCCTACCATACACAAAAATAACCTTAAAATAGATTAAAGACTTAAAGGTAAGACCAGAAACTATAAAGCTCCTAGAGGATAACACAGAAAGCACACTCCTTGACATAAATCACAGCAAGATCCTCTGTAACCCACCTCCTAGAATAATCAAAACAGAAACAAGGAAGTTAGATCTCAGTTCAGTTCAGTTCAGTCACTCAGTCGTGTCCGACTCTTTGAGACCCCATGAATCAGAGCACGCCAGGCCTCCCTGTTCATCACCATCTCCCGGAGTTCACTCAGACTCACGTCCATCAAGTCTGTGATGCCATCCAGCCATCTCATCCTCGGTCGTCCCCTTTTCCTCCTGCCCCCAATCCTTCCCAGCATCAGAGTCTTTTCCAATGAGTCAACTCTTCACATGAGATGGCCAAAGTACTGGAGTTTCAGCTTTAGCATCATTCCTTCCAAAGAAATCCCAGGACTGATCTCCTTTAGAATGGACTGGTTGGATCTCTTTGTAGGCCAAGGGACTCTCAAGAGTCTTCTCCAACACCACAGTTCAAAAGCATCAATTCTTCAGCGCTCAGCCTTTTCAACAGTCCAACTCTCGTATCCATACATGACCACAGGAAAAACCATAGCCTAGACTAGACAGATCTTAGTCGGCAAAGTAATGTCTCTGCTTTTGAATATGCTATCTAGGTTGGTCATAACTTTTCTTCCAAGGAGTAAGCATCTTTTAATTTCATGGCTGCAGTCACCATCTGCAGTAATTTTGGAACCCTCCAAAGTAAAGTCTGACACTGTTTCCACTGTTTCCCCATCTATTTCCCATGAAGTGATGGGACGAGATGCCATGATCTTCATTTTCTGAATGTTGAGCTTTAAGCCAAATTTTTCGCTCTCCTCTTTCACTTTCATCAAGAGGCTTTTTAGCTCCTCTTCACTTTCTGCCATAAGGGTGGTGTCATCTGCATATCTGAGGTTATTGATATTTCTCCCGACAATCTGGATTCCAGCTTGTGTTTCTTCCAGTCCAGCGTTTCTCATGATGTACTCTGCATATAAGTTAAATAAGCAAGGTGACAATATACAGCCTTGATGTACTCCTTTTCCTATTTGGAACCAGTCCGTTGTTCCAGGTCCAGTTCTAACTGTTGCTTCCTGACGTGCATACAGATTTCTCAAGAGGCAGGTTAGGTGGTCTGGTATTCCCATTTCTTTCAGAAGTTTCCACAGCTTATTGTGATCCACACAGTCAAAGGCTTTGGCATAGTCAATAAAGTAGAAATAGATGTTTTTCTGGAACTCTCTTGCTTTTTCCATGATCCAGCGGACGTTGGCAATTTGATCTCTGGTTCCTCTGCCTTTTCTAAAACCAGCTTGGTCATCAGTGAGTTCACAGTTCACATATTGCTGAAGCCTGGTTTGGAGAATTTTGAGCATGACTTTACTAGCATGTGAGATGAGTGCAATTGTGCGGTAGTTTGAGTGTTCTTTGGCATTGCCTTTCTTTGGGATTGGAATGAAAACTGACCTTTTCCAGTCCTGTGGCCACTGCTGAGTTTTCCCAATTTGCTGGCATATTGAGTGCAGCACTTTCACGGCATCATCTTTCAGGATTTGAAACAGGGCCTAGAGGAGTTATCCCACGTTGAAGGTCAGGAACGGCGATGGTAAGGAGATACCCCCTCGTCCAAGGTAAGGAGCAGCCATGAAGAGATACCCCACGCCCAAGGTAAGAGAAACCCAAGTAAGATGGTAGGTGTTGCAAGAGGGCATCAGAGGACAGACACACTGAAATCATACTCACAGAAAACTAGTCAATCTAATCACACTAGGACCACAGCCTTGTCTAACTCAATGAAACCAAGCCATGCCTGTGGGGCAACCCAAGATGGGCGGGTCATGGTGGAGAGGTCTGACAGAACGTGGTCCATTGGAGAAGGGAATGACAAGCCACTTCAGTATTCTTGCCTTGAGAACCCTATGAACAGTATGAAAAGGCAAAATGATAGGATACCAAAAGTGGAACTCCCCAGGTCATTAGGTGCCCAATATGCTACTGGAGATCAGTGGAGAAGTAACTCCAGAAAGAACGAAGGGATGGAGCCAAAGCAAAAACAATACCGAGTTGTGGATGTGACTGGTGATAGAAACAAGATCCGATGCTGTAAAGAGCAATATTGCATAGGAACCTGGAATGTCAGGTCCATGAATCAAGGCAAATTGGAAGTGGTCAAACAAGAGATGGCAAGGGTGAACGTCAACATTCTAGGAATCAGCGAACTAAAATGGACTGGAATGGGTGAATTTAACTCAGATGACCATTATATCTACTACTGCGGGCAGGAATCCCTCAGAAGAAATGGAGTAGCCATCATGGTCAACAAAAGAGTCCAAAATGCAGTACTTGGATGCAATCTCAAAAACGACAGAATGATCTCTGTTCGTCTCCAAGGCAAACCATTCAATATCACAGTTATCCAAGTCTATGCCCCAACCAGTAACGCTGAAGAAGCAGAAGTTGAACGGTTTTATGAAGACCTACAAGACCTTTTAGAACTAACACCCAAAAATGATGTCCTTTTCATTATAGGGGACTGGAATGCAAAAGTAGGAAGTCAAGAAACACCTGGAGTAACAGGCAAATTTGGCCTTGGAATGCGGAATGAAGCAGGGCAAAGACTAATAGAGTTTTGCCAAGAAAACACACTGGTCATAGCAAACACCCTCTTCCAACAACACAAGTTAGACCTAGTTAAACTTAAATTTTTTTGCACAGTAAAGGAAACTATAACTAATGTAAAAAGAAAACCCTCAGAATGGGAGAAAAATAATAAACAAATCAACTGACAAAGGATTAATCTTCAAAATACACAAGTAGTTCATATAACTCAATACCAGAGAAACAAACAACTCAATCAAAAAGTGGGCAGAAGACCTAAACAAACATTCCTCCAAAGAAAGCATACAGATGGTGAAGAGATACATGAAAAGATGCTGAACATTCAGTTCAGTTCAGTTGCTCAGTTGTGTCCCACTCTTTGCAACCCCGTGAATCACAGCATGCCAGGCCTCCCTGTCCATCACCAACTCCCAGAGTTCACTCAAACTCACGTCCATCGAGTCTGTGATGCCATCCAGCCATCTCATCCTCTGTCATCCCCTTCCCCTCCTGCCCCTAATCCCTCCCAGCATCAGAGTCTTTTCCAATGAGTCAACTCTTCGCATGAGGTGGCCAAAGTATTGGAGTTTCAGCTTTAGCATCATTCCTTCCAAAGAACACCCAGGACTGATCTCCTTTAGAATGGACTGGTTGGATCTCCTTGTAGGCCAAGGGACTCTCAAGAGTCTTCTCCAACACCACAGTTCAAAAGCATCAATTCTTTAGTGCTCAGTCTTCTTCACAGT
Organism: Oryx dammah; assembly: GCF_014754425.2. Classification (NCBI taxonomy): domain Eukaryota; kingdom Metazoa; phylum Chordata; class Mammalia; order Artiodactyla; family Bovidae; genus Oryx; species Oryx dammah. Next base: position 47,016,040 of record NW_024070197.1, read on the forward strand.
CCAACTCTCACATCCATCCATGACCACAGGAAAAACCATAGCCTTGACTAGACGGTCCTTTGTTGGCAAAGTAATGTCTCTGCTTTTGAATATGTTATCTAGGTTGGTCATAACTTTTCTTCCAAGGAGTAAGTGTCTTTTAATTTCATGGCTGCAGTCACCATCTGCAGTGATTTTGGAGCCCCCCAAAATAAAGTCTGACACTGTTTCCACTGTTTCCCCATAGAGAAATGCAAATCAAAACAACAATGAGGTATCACCTCATGGGTCAGAATGGCCATTATCAAAAACTCTACAAACAATAAATTTTGGAGGGGGTGTGGAGCAAGGGGAACCCTCTTGCACTGTTGATGAAATGTAGATTGATACAGGCACTATGGAGAACATTAAGAGATTCCTTAAAAAACTAGGAATAAAACTGCCCTATGACCCAACAATCGCACTACTGGGCATATACTCTGAAGAAACCAGAACTGAAAAAGATACATGCACCAGAGAGTTCATTGCAGAACCATTGCCAATAGCTAGGACATGGAAGCAACTTAGATGTCCATAGACAGATGAATGAATAAAGAACTGGTACATACATACAATAGGATATTACTCAGCGATAAAGAGGAATGCATGTGAGCCAGTTCTAATGAGGTGGATGAACCTAGAGCCTATCATACAGAGTGAAATAAGTCAGAAAGGGAAAAACAAATATTATATGGTAACGCATATATATGGAATCTGGAAAGATGGTACTGATGAACATATCTGCAGGGCAGCAACGGAGATGCTGACATGGAGAACAGACCTGTGGGCACAGAGGAGAAAGAAGAGGAAGGGACGAATTGAAAGAGTAATGTTGAAACATGTTCATTGCCATATATAAAGTAACAGCCGGTGGGAATTTGCTTTATGACACCGGGAGCTCAAACCTGGTGCTCTGTGACAACCTAGAAGGGTGGGTTAGGGTGGGAGGTGCAAGGGAGGCTCAAGAGGGAGGGGACATATATGTACCTATGACTGACTCATGTTGATGTATAGCAGAAATTAGTACAATATTGCAAAGCAATTATCCACCAATTAAAAAAAAATTTTTTTAAGGCATGGTAGAAAAGTACACACAAAAAAAATTCACCAAGTTTTATTAGTCACCTGATGCCTAAGTACCCCACACTGCCTCTAACCAGAGAGGTCCGTCCCTGCTGCTTCATCCTCTCACTGCAGCAAGCCACTCTTAAACTTGCTGAGAAGCTCTACTTTTTAGAAAGCCTGTCCCTAGTTTGAGTTGAAATCTACCTCTCTCTTTAAAAACAGTCTGATTTTCCAGATATACATTGTGTGACCTGGTTTGTTCCAGTTGACATTTCTTTGGATGTATAAGAGGAGTGATGTACAGTCTCTGTCCCAGAGAACCTTCCTGACAGAGAAATGACAGGCTGCCAAAAGGGTTGCTATTGGGATTCAGAGAAAGGAGGGATCCCTGAAGGGTGGTGATGGAGCAGCTTCTTGGGGGAGATATCCCTTGAACAAGGCTCACAGATGTGTAGGATGTGTACAGGCTGACAGAACGCTTCTCAGAGGAGATGCTGGGCGTGCTCACCAACTGAAATGCACCTCTGCTGTTTCCCTGTCCTATTTTCATTTTCTCTACATCTTCCCACAAGTTTTGACTTTCTCTTGGAATCTCCCCTCTCAGCCCACATGATTCAAATTGGGTGGCGACACTGTCTCGGTTTCAAGGATAAGCTTGTAACTCAGGTCTGGCCAGTCACCTTTTTTCTTCCTCTTGACCACGTGATGGACATAGTTGATCTCATGGTTATTCAACCCCAGGACTTTTATTAGAGTTGCTGGAAAGTAAATGCTCTAATTTTGTTGCAGTTGCTAGGCTATATATGAGTAATCCAGGAGCCTCTGTGGACTAAACCAAGAAGAAGGGAGAGTGTATTAGACATGGTTCTCCAGAGAAACAGAACCAATTTTAGATACAGATATAGATACAAATATATAGATATAGGGGGCTTCCCCAGTGTTGCAGCAGTAAAGACTCCACCTGCAATGCAGGAGATGCAGAAGACATCGGTTCAATCCCTGGGTTGCAAAAATCTCCTGGAGGAGGGCATGGAAACCCACTCTAGTATTCTTGCCTTGAGAATCCCATGGACAGAGGACCCTTGTGGGCTACAGTCCATAGGGTTGCAAAGAGTTGGACAAGACTGAAGTAACTAAGCAAGCATACATGTATATAGATATAGACATATCAGAGGAAATTTGTCGTAGGAGCTGGCTCACATCATTATGGAGCCTCTAAATGTCATCTGCATTGGCTTACAGCTGCAACCTCCTTGGGAATTTACTGCTTTGCTCTCCCAAGGGGTGGCTCACAGCCAAGAAGACTCACGATCTGCCATCTGCAAGATGGAGAGCCAGAAAAATCAGTGGTCCAAAGGCCTGGAAATCGGAGCCTGGTGGTGTGTGTCCTGAACTGAGTCTGAAAGCCTGGGAACCAGGAGTGCTGATTTCTGAGGGCAGGAGTAGATGAATGTCTCAACTCAGGCAGAGACTGGATTTGCCCTTTCACCTTTTTGTTCTATTTGGTCCCTTGGTGGACTGGATGATGCCCACTCATATTTGGAAGGATCATCTGCTTTACTCAGTCCACCAATTCAAATGCTAATATCTTCTGTAAATACCCTTACAGACATACCCAGAAATAATGCTTTATTAGCTGTTTGGGCATCTCTTAGCCTAGTCAAGTTGACACATAAAAGCAACCATCACTCAGAGCTTAGCTCAGGATGGGAGTTAAAAAGAGGGAGGGAGAGAGTAAGGCAGAGAGAGTTGTATTTTTTTTAATGTACTTTTAAATATTTATCTTTATTTACTTATTTGGATGTCCTGGGTCTTAGTTGTGGTATGTGGGGTTTGTTCCCTGACCAGGGATCAGACCCAGGTCCTCTGTAATGGAAGCTCAAAGTCTTAGCTACTGAACCACCAGGGAAGTCCCAGGAGTTGTATTTTAATTTAATGATATTGTTTAATCCTTGCTTAGTCTTTATGATTGAATGAACTTGAACCCAAAATTCTTTCTGTGTCGAAGGCAATTTGAATTTGATCATAAATCACTTGCAACAAAATGACACCTACTTAATGTAGTCATGAAACCAGTAGTTCAACTCTATTCTGATATCAGAGCCCTGTACTTGCTCTTCAGCACAGAGTAGGTAAACTTTATGGCATTAGAAGGCTCTCTAAAGAAATGGGGCCTATAGTTCAGCCAGAGAAGTCTGTAAGGTCAGCTCCCTAATTCTGTTTGTGAAAGTTCATAACTTTGTGTTTGTTCACTGACAATCTACAATTTTAGGATGCTAATAGTTTTTCTTTCCTGATTGGCCCTCTCCATCAACTCATCTGCAGAAGTTCCACATTTCTAGATGAATTGCTTTTAGAACAAGCAAGTCTTCAGGCTCATCTTCCATGAATTCTGGGAACCCAAGTAGCTTAAATGACTTCATTCTTGATGTGAATTTGAAATGGTTCATTCAAAAGTGAGCCTTAATCTACAGACCATCTTAAAATCATGAGAAATACCACATTGGGTTGACCCCACCACTCTGTGTGTGATGTAGGTATTAAAGACATTGGGGGCTGGGTAAATCTCCAACCCATCCCTCTCCCCACCTCCTGGGATTTCAAAAACTTTGATCATTTCTTTCTCAGCCTTTATATTTCCAGAACAAAGCAGCCCATTTTGATCTATCCTTGGATGACATTCCTGCCCCCACCTCCTTGATCATTTTCGATGTCGTCCTCCTCACTTCCTCCAGCTTCTTTATGTCTTTTAAAGGTATGCCCAGAACTGCACACAATATTTTCAGAGATCAGAGAATCAGGCTTTTATCTTTATCTATTGATGTTAAAAAAAATTGATCATGATAAAACAAATCATTCTAAGGAATTTGTATTGGAATCTAAGCCCAGTCATTCATTCCTTCCTTCACCTACTCACTGAGCTACTTGATAACAAATTAGGAAGATACTACTATTTTTCCAGGCTTGTGGTTGGCCTTTTGGAATACCAAACAGGATGAGATATCATTCTTTTTCCTTCAGGAGTGTTTAATAGAGCTAGTAATGCAAGACCAACTTATAAGAAGCTACCAAGAATAATGTCTGCCATTCAAATTTTACTTGAAACACTAAAGTGCTTTTTCACCTATTATCTCATTCAATTCTCACACAAATTGCATTTTCATAGTGAGGGGCTGAGTGTCAGGGAAGTGAGGATACTCAGGATTCATGTGTAAATCATCTGTCTCCAAATTCATGAGCATTTTCTCTGGACCATGACCCTCCTTTCCAATCATCACCCAGGAAAGATCTTAACTCTGAAGTTCTGAGACCCAACAGTAAAGATTGAAACTCTGAAGTGAGTTACAGTCTGGGATAAATGTGAGAGTAAAAAGTTTCCATAATAGGAACACCTGTGCAAGGTGGTTGTTGAAATAGATGTTTAGGGTCTTTCTGGAGTATTTTTAGTGGATCTGAAATGAGCTGAGGTTACCTTCCATTTCAACTCCATTCGAGAAGAACTCTATTTCCATTGCACTGCCTGCTGTCAGTCATTTCTTCTTCAATCAAATACAAAATCTTGATTTTGGTTGATATATGACTCTAGCTTCTGGGTCTGGGCTCCTCCAGTAGTGCAGCGGTCAAGAATTCACCTGCCAATGCATGAGATGCAAGGGACTCAGATTCGATCGCTGGGTAGGGAAGATCCCCTGGAGTAGGAAAGGGCAACCCACTCCAGTGTTCTTGCCTGGAAAATTCCATGGATAGAGGAGCCTGGCAGGCTGCAGTCCATGGGGTGGCAAAGAGTCCGTCATGACTGAGCACTCACAGAATGCAACTTCTGGGCCTGGGAGCGGACACATGGTCTGGTCTGGCCATTCAGCCCACCATGACCTCCATGCTCCTGGAATTTGTCCAGAGATGTGGGCATGAAGATCAGCCTTGTAGTTTCTGGAAAGTTGGCAAGTTCTCTTGCTGTTGGGAGGTAAGCATGAAGTCTGAAGATAGTCACACAGAGGAAAGTGGGGTGGAGACATAAGCTAGGTGGCTGATGAAATATATTGAGTAACATTTTACAGCCCTGAACTTTCAGTTACATGAGCCAGTGATGTCCTCTTTTTGCATAACCCAACTTGAGTTGTGTTTCTGTAATTTGCAGCCAAAGAGAGCCTTGACTAATATTCCCATTCACTTACAAATTTCCTTCTAATGCCATAATCTTCTTTCTCTGTTTCCCTCTGAACCCACTAACCTTGCTGTCCTTCTTCAACCATGGCTCATGGGCGTTAGCATATCTTTTTCTCAAATTCACTAGACTTAGAGCTTCATGAGGATTGGCACCGCATCTACTTTGTACTGTGCTTAGTTGCTCAGTCGTGTCCGACTCTTTGCGACCCCATGGACTGTAGTCTGCCAGGCTCCTCTGTCCATGGGGATTCTCCAGGCAAGAATACTGGAGTGGGTTGCCATGCCCTCATCCAGGGGATCTTCCCAACCCAGGGATCGAACCCAGGTCTCCTGTATTGCAGGCAGATTCTTTACCATCTGAGCCACCAGGGAAACTCCTCATCTACTTTATTCACCACTTAATTCCAGCAGAGTTGACTAGTAGAATCAGCTCCATGTGGATACTGGGGACAAAGGTACATTTTCTCAGTTTTGGCTGAAAGGAATACGAAGGTTTCAATAACCTAATATGGTCTTGCAAATAACATTACTAAAAATAGTCAAATGAAAGTACTGAAGTTTGTGAATTAATTATCTTCGTATAACCCATGTTAGACTCAAGGTTATCCCTATAACACCTCTGTCACTAAAATTCCAAGATGCCTTCATGTATGGATTGAATAAAAGAGTGTGTGTGTGTGTAGGACATTCTGAATAACTGAATAATCTAGAACCTTTCAAACTATGTGATGGCTTGCAGTGAGTGTTCATCACTGAGTTTCATTTTATATTTCTTGAAATCACTAATTATTTTAGTGATTTGGAGGGGTATTGTATCAAATTTGGTCATGCAAACTAGAGAATATTGCGCATTTTTATCCATCTTCTTGGTCATAGGGGGAAAATCTCGGGAATCAGGGGGTCTAATATAGTGTCTTCTGTTTCTGTTCTTTAATCTGGCTTCTGAATTACTTCAAAATTCTAGTCCACAACTTTATTTTCCCCAGCTACCATTTTCTATAATAACCAAAGTATTTTTACTCCTTGTCCAGCAAATATATCATGTCTGGCCTCACTGCTTTTCATGAAAATCACTCAACCAGAAAGTCTTTATTCTTATATATTCCTATCCTGCTCATTCGTCTTCACTATCTAGGCAAATCTCACCTCTGCCATGAAGCCAAGTGCTATGTGCCAACCTGGAAAGTTTTCCCCTATACTTTAAAAAATTGTTCAATTTCTTTAAAATTTAGAAACAGTAAAATTAATTATTTTTTGGTGAATAGTTCCAGGAGTTTTAACAAGAGTGTAGGTTCAAGGCACTACCTCCATTATCAGGACACAGAGCGGTATCAACAAGCTACAAAACTCCTAGGCTGTTTCCTTTGTAGTCACAGCCTCTCTTACTTCAAATATCTAGAAACTTCAGGGCCATCCTATGTCCCTATGACTTTCCTGTAGCAGAATGTTACATAAATGGAGTCACACAGCGTATAACCTTTGGGACTGGCTTTTTCACTCAGCATAATGCCTTTGAGATGCATCCATGTTGTTGTGTACATCAATAGTTCATTCCTTTTGATTGCTGAGTAGTAATCCATTGTATGAATGTACACAATTTGTTTATCTATTCACCTGTCTATTCCAGTTATCTATTCCAGTTGAGCTATTTCAAATCCTAGAAGATGATGCTGTGAAAGTGCTGCACTCAATATGCCAGCAAATTTGGAAAATTCATCAGTGGCCACAGGATTGGATAAGGTCAGCTTTCATTCCCATCCCAAAGAAAGGCGATGTCAAAGAATGTTCAAACTACTGCACAATTGCAATCATCTCACACACTAACAAACTAATGCTCAAAATGCTCCAAGCCAGGCTTCAACAATACATGAACCAAGAACTTCCAGATGTTCAATCTGGATTTAGAAAAGGCAGAGGAGCCAGAGATTAAGTTGCCAACATCCATTGGATCATCAAAAAGCAAGAGAGTTCCAGAAAACATCCATTTTTGCTTTATTAACTATGCCAAAGACTTTGACTGTGTAGATCACAACAAACTGGAAAATTCTTCAAGAGATGGGAATACCAGACCACTTTACCTGTCTCCTGAGAAATCTGTAAGTAGGTCAGGAAGCAACAGTTAGAACTGTACATGGAAAAACAGAGTGGTTCCGAATAGGGAAAAGAGTACATCAAGACTGTATATTGCCACCCTGCTTATTTAACTTATATTCAGAGTACATCATGAGAAATGCTGGGCTGGATGAAGCACAAGCTGGAATCAAGATTGTTGGGAGAAATATCAATAACCTCAGATATGCAGATGACACCACCCTTACAGCAGAAAGCAAAGAGAAACTAAAAAGCCTCTTGATGAAAGTGAAAGTGAAAAAGCTAGCTTTCTTCACTATCTAGGCAAATTTGTGCATTTTTATGCACAGATTCTTTACCATTTAGTAAACTAAGATCATGGCAACTGGTTCCATCACTTCATGGCAAATTGATGGGAAAACAGTGGAAACAGTGAGAAACTTTATTTTTGGGGGTTCCAAAATCACTACAGATGGTGACTGCAGCCATGAAATTAAAAGACGCTTGCTCCTTAGAAGGAAAGTTATGACCAACCTAGATAGTATATTCAAAAGCAGAGACATTACTTTGCCAACAAAAGTCCATCTAGTTAAAGCTATGGTTTTTCCAGTAGTCATGTATGGATGTGAGAGTTGGACTATAAAGAAAGCTCAGCACTGAAGAAATGATGCTTTTGAATTGTGGTGTTGGAGAAGACCCTTGAGAGCCCCTTGGACTGCAAGGACATCCAACCAGTCCATCCTAAAAGAAATCAGTCCTGAATATTCATTGGAAGAACTGACATTGAAGCTGAAACTCCAATACTTTGGCCACCCAATGTGAAAAACTGACTCCTTGGAAAAGACCCTGATGCTGGAAAAGATTGAAGGTGGGAGAAGGGGATGACAGAGGATGAGATGGTTGGATGGCATCACTGACTTAATGGACATGAGTCTGAAAAAACTCTGGGAGTTGGTGATGGACAGGGAGGCCTGGCATGCTGCAATCTATGGGGTTACAAAGAATCGGACATGCCTGAGCAACTGAACCGATCTGAACTGATTCACCTGTCAATGGACATTTGGGTTGTTTCTAGTTTTTAGTTTTTATGAGTAAATCTATAAAGATTGGTATAAATGTAGAAAAATATTTTCATATTTCCCAAATAAATATATAGGAGTGACTTTCTGGGTCAGAGTAAGCATATGTTTAACTTTATAAGATACTGTCCTTTTACCAGAAAGGACTATACCTGTGTTAGTTTGCATTCCCACCAGCAATGTGTGAGTTCCAGTTGCTCTCTGTTGTAATCAATGCTTGATATAGTCAGCTTACTTAATGATGTTGAGTATCTTTTCATGCACTTATTTTGCTATCAATGTATTTTCTTAGGTAAAGGAATTCTTCAAATCTTTATTAAATTAGTTTCTTATTGTTAAATCTTAAGAGTTCTTTATATAGTCTAGATATAAGTCCTTTGTTGACTATATTACTACTTACAAATATTTTCTCCCAATTTGTAGCTTGAGTTTATTCTCTTAATAATGTCTTTTGCAAGTATAGTCCATGGGGTCACAAAGAGTTGGACACAACTGAGTACCTTTCACTTTTTATTTTTATTTAGTGTTTTTTATTTTGATGCATCCAACTTACCAATTTTTTTTCTTCTAAGAATCGTGCATTTGGTTCCATATCTAAGAATATTTTATCTAACACAAGATCATAGATTTTCCCTATTTTCTATAAGTTTTATAGTTTTACATTTAAATATATGAATTAATTTTGTATAGGGTAAGATATATGAATCAAGGTTGATTTTTTGGTATAGAGATCTTCAATTGTTCTATCATTATTTGTTGAAAACTTCTAACCAGACTGAAAAAAATAAAGAGAAGACACAAATTACCTGTAAAAAGAATGAGAAGGGGTTAACATCATAAGCCTTAGAGACATCAAATGGACCTTTATGTACATAACTTTGCTATCCTAGATATAATGGACCAATTCCTCTAAATCCAAAACCAGCAAAAGATATCCAAGAAGAAAAATATACCTTTACAGGGTCGCCTGTATTTTTAAAACTTGGGATGAGAAAAATAATCTATTAAATATACACAAATATTATCATTTCTGTTGCCCTTCCTTTATTCACAACACTGTAAGCTTTCTTATGTTAGTATTTCTCTTCTGTTTTAAGAAATTTCTTTTATATTTATTTTTTTTAACATCAGTTGCTTTCCGTTTTGGTTCTAAGATTTGTGTCTTTTTTTAAATTTATTTATTTTAATTGGAGGTTAATTACTTTACAATATTGTATTGGTTTTGCTGGTCAGAATTCTTTTTGTTTTCCTTTAACTGAAAATAGTTTCATTTCAACTTCATTCTTTTTTAAAATATTTATTTATTTGGCTGCACTTGGTCTTAGTTGTGGCATGCGGTATCTTCGATCTTCTTGGCGGCATGCCTGATCTTGAGTTGCAGCATGCGAACTTTGCTGCTGTATGTGGGATCTAGTTCCCCAACCAGGGATTGAACCCAGGCCCCCTGAGTTGGGATCATAGCCACTGGATCACCAGGGAAGTTCCTCAACTTCACTCTTGAAAGTTATTTGCTGAAACACTTTGGGTCAACAAGGTGGATATTTGTGTTTGTTTTGTTTATTTTTACTGTTGCTGCTGCTGTTGCTGCTGCTGCTGCTAAGTCGCTTCAGTCGTGTCCGACTCTGTGTGACCCCATAGACGGCAGCCCACCAGGCTCCCCCGTCCCTGGGATTCTCCAGGCAAGAACACCGGAGTGGGTTGCCATTTCCTTCTCCAATGCATGAAAGTGAAAAGTGAAAGTGAACTCACTCAGTCGTGTCCCACTCTTCACAACCGCATGGACTGCAGCCCACCAGGCTCCTCCGTCCATGGGATTTTCCAGGCAAGAGCACTGTTAGCATTTAAAAAAAAACCCAATTACTTTAAAGCTTCCATGATTCATGATGGGAAGTCATCAATAATTTGAATTGTGTAGTTTTTTTTCCCTCTAGCTGCTTTCAAAAATTTTTTCATTCTCTCTAGTTTTCATCAGTTTAATTATGATCTATCTCTCTGTGTGTTTCTGTGAGTTTTTCCTATTTGGGATTCACAGAGGCTTTTTTGAATACACAAGTTTATGTCTCTCACCAAATTGGGAAATTCTTAGACATTATTGCTTCAAACATTTTTTCTTCACCACATTCATTCTCCTCTCTATCTGATGCTCTAACAACACAAATGTTAAACCCTTTTGATATTGTCCCATAGTTTCTGAGGCTCTGTTACCCCCCTTTTTTTTTCTTTCATTCCTTCTCTTTTTTTATTCAGATTGGTTACTTTAAACTGAATTTACTGACTCTTCTGAAATCTACATTTTGCTGTTGAGTCAATGAACTAAAAGTTTTATTTTGGTATGTTTTTTATATCTAATATTCTTATTTGACTATTTTTATAGCTTCTGTTTCTTTCTGTATTTCCTGTATTTCAAGAGTATTTGCCCTTATGTTTTGGAATATGATTATAAACAGCTTCTTTAAAGTCTATTTGATAATTTCAACATCTTAGTTATCTGAGTGATTGTTTATTGATTTTATTTTCCTTTGCAAATTGTTGAGATTTTTTTCATATGTCAAATAATTTTGGATTGTATCCTATACATTTTGAATATCATGTGATATGACTTTGGATTTTGTTTTAATACTATAAACGCTTTGCTTTAGCAAAGCAATCAACTCAGTTTAGGCCACATCAACTTTTAATGGACTATGGTTCCCGTGTCAGTTCAGTTTCAAACTATTGCAGTGTTATTCAGATTTGTTGCATATGTTCGCCACTCTGGGTAATGATCAACTCTTTGTTTAGTCCTAAAAGCCTCTAACACACTGTTCAGGATCAGGTCCAAGCATACATGGCTTGTGGGTGAGCCCTGAAGTTCCTATATGACTTTATGACATCTTTCTCAAACTGTGTCTATTCTTCATTCCGACACTTTGGATCTCAGAATCTCCTCTTCTTGGTCCTCCTCTGTTCTGTAGATGCTCTCCTTCTCATTCTTTGAATGAGAAATAAATGACTTCTCTTAGAGCTATTTCTGCTCCTACCTAGTGAGTAGTTACAAGATTTGGGGCTTAGTTTTAGCCAGAGGGCTAAAAAGGTGAGTTTTAGTCTCCTGAGTCTGCTACACCATTCCTGCAGGTAGATCCGCCTCTGAGATCAAGTGGAGCAAGATAGAGATTTCCCTCCATTTCCTAGTTCATATAATTTCTTTGGTCAGAGAGAATGTTTCCCCTTCCTGGGAATTTCAAGTATCCAGCTGGCAGCTGCTACAGCCACTGCCATTTCTGCCCTGCCCCTGCCCATCTGCCAACAAGCCATTGTGAGATTAAGCTTTGGGACTGGGGATTGCCTGGGAGCTGGAATAAAAGGAAAAGAAACACACACACACCAGCACAACAACAATAACAACAACAACAAAACCGAGGGGATTTACTCATTTTGTTCTGTAGATGCCCTCCTTCTCATTCTCTGGATGAGAAATAAATGACTTCTCTTGAAGCTCTTTCTGCTTGTATCTAGTGTGAAGTTACAGGATTTGGGGCTTAGTTTGAGCTCAGGTCTGCAGAATCAGAAGGAAGAAAATCATAATCTGCCTGCAACTGTTAACTCTTCATCATATTTGGATATTAATAGCTGCTCCATTCATTCTGTATAGGTTTGCAGTTACTTTCAATGGACAGTACAGAGTGGACCCTGCTTTGTTCCTCTTACCCAAACCAGAACCGCTCTACTTCTATTTTTTGTTCCTATACCTTATCCATTTTACAGACCAAGAAATAAGGTCCAAAGAGTTAGACACCTTATTTGAGGTCACACAGTTAGTAACAAATGAACCAGGATTTGAACTTATGTCTATAGATACTTTGACTTGTGTCAAGGATGTAAATCTTACAATAATGTTAAACACTGAAATTATTATTAGTTCTTTATTATAAAGAAATAAACAGGCTCAGAGAAGCAACACAGCAAGTCAGATTCAAACCACATAACTGAAAGCTAAGCTCCATATTAACTGTGTTTGTACTCAGTTGCTTTAGTCATGTCCGACTCCTTGTGACCCCATGGACTGCAGCCCACCAGGCTCCTCTGTCCATGGGATTCTCCAGGCAAGAATACTGGAGTGAGGTGCCATGCCCTCCTCTAGGGGATCTTCCCAATCCAGGGATTGAACCCAGGTCTCCTGCATTGCAGGCGGATTCTTTACCAACTGAGCCACCAGGGAAGTCCGTTTCATGGGAAATTTATGTGGTTAGATATATAAAAAGGACTCAACAAATATTTCAAAATAAACATTTTCTAAGGGAAAAAATGTGCCTCAACACACACACACAGTATTTTTATCATTGTGAAAAAACTGGATTAATGTTTTAGATCCCCACATCATTGCTTATTAACTCACACAGTGTGTTCATCCTCCTCTTATAGACATATTTTTCTCTTTGTTTCATTGGTTATAACATTCCAAGTATTTTGTTTCCTGTGTGTTTTCAGCTGGAGCAGTCAAATTGCAGTCTGGTTGTTTTCCTGGGTTCTTCACATTTCCCATGTAAAGGCAAAGGAAAAACCCTGTCTGTCTCCTGCTTCCCTGAGCACAGATAACATTGCTGTAAACCTAGAGCCACGTGACTGCTCTCATCAGAATGGAAGAGATGATCACACCTGGAATTTATACAAGACTCCATTCAGTGAGGCCGGCCCTCCCCCCAGATGGGAACCCATTCACCATGGCCTTGAGTCCTTCAGGTGGAATAAAAATGTTACTGTAACGATAGTTTATAAAATGAGAGTAAATACTGTGGCCTTGTACTGGAGAGCTTTCTATAGCAAAGATTATAATAAAGACAGAAAATGTATTGTGACCCCCATCTTGCTGCATTACCATAACAACGCAGCTCTGTGGCTCCAGTGGGGCAAAGAATCAGGTAAGAGGTTTACAGATGTTTTATTTATGTGCAGATCTCTCAGTGTCAAGGTGGAAGAAGGACTTCTCTTAGGTGTATTTTCCTAGGTAGTTGATAGATAAATTCAACAAACTGATCAGTCTTTAGAAAGCTTTTTTACCAGTTGATTCTCAAACTCTCTTACTAGTGAATTTTAAAACACATATTTGAGAAAGAATGGGGAAAAGGCTTGTATCATCAAAATAAAACACACTTCATTGAAATTGAACACTTTGAACGAGTTCCTTGGTGTCTCGGAAATGTTCTGCCCTCTCCTTTGAGCTGTTCCTTTTATGTCTTTCCTTTGGAGGTTTTAATTTAGTGAACACAGAGGATATTCTGATGTGCACAGCCAATTCAGGACCTACCCTGAAGAGACGCGCCCCACTCCCTGCCCCCCATCTCCCCCCGCCCTGCAACAACAACAACAACAACACACACACACACACACACACACACACACAACTGCTGCCAATTGCAGGAGGAAGAGTACAGAATTTTGAGAAGCAGGTTTGGAGATAATCTACTCTGAAGGTTGGAAGTGAACTGAAATTTTCATTCTGTGGATAGATGATATGGTCAGAAAGACCACTAAGAGTTTGAGATTGTAGATTACAGGGTTTCTCTGGATAAGAAACGGGCTTCCCTTGTGGCTCAGCTGGTAAAGAATCCACCTGCAATGTAGGAGACCCGGGTTTGATCCCTAGGTTGGGAAGATCCCCTGGAGAAGGGAAAGGCTACCCTCTCCAGGATTCCAGCCTGGAAACAGTCCATGGGGTCACAAAGAGTCAGACATGACTGGGTGACTTTCACTTTCACCTTCAGAGTAAGAAATGGGCTCTGCATCCAGTGGCCATTGAGAGTCAAGCCCACATTTCCCTAAATCCTCTAATTGGCAGCACTAGAGCCACCTGGAACTTTTAATACTGATGTCTGGAGGTTGTTTACTTTGTATATGGCTGAGGATTGTTTAAAATTACAGAAGAAATATTTTTTAAAGAGAAAAAAAATGTTCCAGCAATAATTATAAAACAGAACTTTATCCACACTGAGTTTTATAGATTCTAGTTGCAGGTGGTGAGCTCAGAGGTGGCAGAGAGTGAAGTCACCAACTGAGGAGAAGAGCCTGCCTTGTGCCAGAGAACCACGTTATGGGGGGAAAAAAAGACCTGCACAGAGCCAGGTGTCCCAGGCTCTAATAACTAAAGTCAGGCTGGGAGGAATTTCAGATGTCAACTTCCTTGTTGGGCAAACCCTCAGAGAGGGGTCAGCATGCCAGTGGGCTCAACAGTGTGATGGGGGCTTCCTGAACTATCATTAGATTACCCTTCTATTTTGTAATTTTCCTCCAGCACCAATTTCCTTAATATGCATTTTAGTTAGAGATTTGGGGCAAGCCATGTAGATAAACATAAAGCATTTTTGAAAGAAGAAAATCAAAAGCAAAACATGAAGCATTTTGAGTGTTTGTGTGTGTGTGTTTTGATGACATCATTGCCAGGTTATTTTGTATGTGATTAGACCACTTGCTATTTAAAAAATAATTTGGTGATTTATGTAAATTATCAAATTTTCCAATATTTTAATTTTTTCAAATAATGTATTTTTCTTTAAAAATGTTTATTGTCCTATCTCATACACATAAAGCACTCTCCAAGGCATTTGAGTTTGTAATATGATGACTGAGATATGTTTTTTGTCCTTAAATCATAGCATGGATTTGATGCTATGATTTATGAATAAGCAGAACACAATGAATATGAATAAGCAGAACAAAAGGTACAAATGTAGCAAATGCCATAAGATGTTTCAATTCATGACATGCTCGTTTAACCAACCCAGTTTTGAAGTACAATGTCTGGTTGAGGGTAGTCTTCTTTGCCCAGTGAGTAAATTAACAAGTAAATGAAGTAATGAATCATTTAGATGAGATTCTATGGGCATTAGGGGGAAGCAGAAATTATTTCTCTGGAGCTGAAGTCAGGGAGGGTAACATGGAGGAGTTGCCATTTGAGCCTTAATTGTGGAGATTTGAGTATTTGGAGATGAAAAGAAGGTCTTTCCAGGACAAGAGAGCGACATGAGCACATGCTCAGCAGTGGATAATGAGAGATGTGCTTGGCAATGTGTAAGCCATCCAATTCTGCTGAGCAACGATCACAGTATCATTGAAACACACTGGAACAAAAATAAAACAAACTAAGCCAGGCACTTGCTGCCCTGGCAGGATGTGGGATGCAGCCCCACCGGGAAGTGGTTTGTCATTTGGAGGAGGCCAAGTCCTGGAAACATCAAAGTCAGCCAAAATGACATTAAAAGGTGGACAAGCAATCTAAATTCTTTGGACCTTGGTCTCTTCATCCATAAGATGGAATCACTAATACCTATATCATGGGCTTCCCTGGTAGCTCAGCTGGTAAAGAATCCACCTGTAATGGGGAGATCCTGGTTTGATTCCTGGATTGGAAAGATCCCCTGGAGAATGGATAGGCTACACATTCCAGTATTCATGGGCTTCCCTGGTGTCTCAGATGGTAAAGAATCCATCTGCAAAGTGGAAGACCTGGGTTCAATTCCTGGGTTGGGAAGATCCCCTGGAACAGGGCATGGCAATCCACTCCAATATTCTTCCCTGGAGAATCCCCATGGACAGAGGAGCCTGGCGGGCTACAGTCCATGCTGTTGCAAAGAGTTGGGCACGACCAAGCAATTAAGCACACACACACACACACAGTACCCATATCACAAGGTCATTTGAGGATTACGTGAAGTTAGGGCTATAAATTAGCTGGCAAATAACAGACATTTGTTTATTATTTTGTTAATAATAATAGCAGACATTATTTAGCCAGGTGTGGTTATGTGAGTAACATTCATTTGAATTCTACTGAGTTTATGTAATTACAGATAATAAGACATCTAAACAACTTGCCCATTAAGTTCATTCTGTATTTTGTGATTTACCTCATGCATTGATCTGCTCAGCTGCATCTGGTTAGAAATGTTAAACACTGTCATCACCAGAGATTTACTGCATTTCATGTAGATGAATATAAAACCAAATATTTTCAAAGAAAGCAAGCTAAAGAAGAAAATAGGAAGGTGGCATAGTGTGCTGGTAAAGAGGGAGCCCAATCTAAATTCAAATCCCTGTTCAGTCACTTACTATCCCTGTAAGCTTGAGTTAATTACCTAATCTCCTAAGGCTTGATTTCTTCATTGTAAAAAGTGGTGATGATGATAATTTTGGCAGCAATAAAAACCAAACAAAATGATGACAGTAATAATAATATATAGTTCAAAGAACAGTGTCTGGAGTATGGTAAGTATTGTTATTGCTTATTGTTATCTTTTCTCCCTTATATGTTCTCCTTAGAAATTCCAGTACCAGGTGACCAGGACTTGTGGGAATGATGAATTTCCATGTGTAGTGATGGAGGACAGAATATTTATTT
Organism: Oryx dammah; assembly: GCF_014754425.2. Lineage (NCBI taxonomy): Eukaryota > Metazoa > Chordata > Mammalia > Artiodactyla > Bovidae > Oryx > Oryx dammah. The sequence goes on from NW_024070197.1 coordinate 47,032,810, forward strand.
TGTTGTTGGAAAATCTGAATCCTGATCCTAGCTCTGCCACTAGCTTATTGCATGATGTTGCTTAATTTATTTCAGTTTCTCTGTTAAGTTTAAAAGTTAGACATCCATTGGATCATAGAAAAAGCAAGAGAGTTCCAGAAAAACATCTACTTCTGCTTTATTGACTACACCAAAGCCTTTGTGTGGATCACAACAAACTGGAAAATTCTTCAAGAGATGGGAATACCAGACTACGTTACCTGCTTCCTGAGAAATCTGTATGCAGGTCAAGAAGCAACAGTTAAAACTAGACAAGGAACACAAGATTGGTTCCAAATCAGGAAAGGAGTACTCAAGGCTGTATATTGTCACCCTGCTTATTTAACTTATATGCAGGGTACAGCATGAAAAATGCTGGACTGGATGAAGCACAAGCTGGAATCAAGCTTGCCGGGAGAAATATCAATAACCTCAGATATGCAGATGACACCACTCTTATGGCACAAAGAGAAGAACCTGTTTGCGAAAGTGAAAGAGGAGAGTGAAAAAGTTGGCTTAAAACTCAACATTCAGAAAACGAAGATCATGGCATCTAGTCTCACCACTTCATGACAGATAGATGGGGAAACAATGGAAACAGTGATAACTTTATTTTGGGGGCTCTAAAATCACTGCAGATAGTGACTGCAGCCATAAAATTAAAAGACGCTTGCTCCTCGGAAGAAAAGCTAGGACCAACCTAGACAGCGTATTAAAAAGCAGAGACATTACTTTGCCAACAAAGGTCTGTCTAGTCAAAGCTTTGGTTTTCCCAGTAGTCATGTATGAATGTTTGAGAGTTGGACTATAAAGAAAGCTGAGTATTGAAGAATTGATGCTTTTGAATTGTGGTGTTGGAGAAGATTCTTGAGAGTCCCTTGGACTGTGAGGAGATCAAACCAGTCAATCCTAAAGGAAATCAGTCCTGAATACTCATTGGAAGGACTGATGCTGAAGCTGAAGCTCCAGTACTTTGGCCACCTGATGTGAAGAACTGACTCCTTGGAAAAGACCCTGATGCTGGGAAGGATTGAAGGTGGGAGGAGAAGGAGACAACAAAGGATGAGATGGTTGGATAGTACCACCAACTTGATGGACAAGACTTTGAGTAAGCTCCGGGAGTTGCTGATGGACAGGGAAGCCTGGTGTGCTGCAGTCCATGGGGTCACAAGGAGTTGGACACGACTGAGGGACTGAACTGAACTGAAGTGAGACTAGGTAAGCTCCATCTTCAAGGTCTGTCATTTTAGGATTCTGTGTACCTAGTGTGTGACATTTCCCACCAAACTGAGTCTTTGTGTACATTTTAAGAGACAATTTTAAAGGTCAACCAAAACCAGTGCACCATTTCACATATTTAGTTTGTTCATTTAAATAATAAAAATCCACACAAAATAGTTTTTAAGGTAAGTCAAACATTTGTCTAAAGGCAGGCTGTCACAGAGGAACCCATACTTCTTCCTTTAACTCAGGTTTATATTTGGAGAAGTTGTGCCGTGTAGGGTAAAATTTAGTGGGGAAATTTTAGTCTTTCCAAATTTTTGGCATCATAAGTAAAGACCATTCAGGTGTTTACTGAGATTTTGACTTAGTCATTAGGTGTGTTGGATAGATTCAGACTAACTCTTTAAATAGCTGCTAGCTCTCAGGATTGAAAGAAAGATATCCCTAAACTGTTTGAAAATTCCTATATGTTTTGATACAGGCAATTTGGAGAACACTTTTTTTAGGAGTTGGGGGCGAGTATTTTTCAAGCTTCTCCCAGCACCTGAGCATGCACAGCGTCTGTTTTTCAGAAGCCAAATGTCAGAGGCATATTCAGTCTGATCTCCTTGGTGCCTTTTGGAGTGCAGCCTGGACACTGTGGTGTGCCACATACCTTAGCCACTTTGATCCTCAAGCAAAGATCTATGGAAAACTGGGTCTGCAATAGGCAAAGGAAGCCAGAGATATGCAGTTTCAAAACAGAACCTTGAACAGCCTGCAGAAGACTTTATCCTCTGTCCAGCACCCTGGACAGTTCACACAACTCATCCTCCCATCCCCACACCCCTCTCTGCAACCCATGGCTGCTAACGGCTGTCAAGGTCAGATTAGGATGAAATAAACAAGACATCTAGGGTACACTCCATGAAGGAGTGTCTGGGTGACTTGCTTACCTTGTTCTACTTTTACCTCTGTGACTGTCTACAGTTCGTTTATTCAAGAACCTTCACTGGATTCCTAGTAAGTGCCTGTCATTGTGCTACATGCTGGCAAGATTAATAAAACAGTCCCTTTCCTTATGGGGTTTTGTTCCTTTAGGGAACTGCAAGTCAATATGACTAGAATTGTTTGCAGAGGTGGAAGTGTTTCAAGAAATAATTTCGGGAAATGAGCAGAAAGTAGAACATGGATGGATCTGTGCACCACATTCAGGAAGATAAAGCTCTTCAAAGCTCCATGACATTTAAAGCTCCGTGACTATGGAGACATGTTTTTGTTGTTAGCCACTGTAAACACAACACCTAGCAAGAGAAAACATAGGGTCTCAATATTTGTGTGATATGTGTGATAGTGAGCCACTGAAATTTAAGAAGAGTAGTAATATATTTTTTCCATTTTGCAGTTTATAAGTGTCACTCTCACCCAATTATGGAGGATGGATTAAAAGGAAAAGAGACTAAATTCAAAAATACCAGTTATAAGATGATTGCAGCAGTTAAAGTAGAAGATGATAAAAGCCAATATCAAACTCAAAATAGATATGAGCAACAGGGTATGAGAAAAGGAAGAATATAGAATTAACAGAAGTTCAGTAGGAGATGTAGATTTTTTGGAAAAGATTATTCACTTTGGGATATCTTTGAGTTTGAAGTAACTGTGCAACATCAAAGTGAAGGTCATTTAGGGGGCAATTGTTCTGGAAGAAAACCAGAAGTCTGGGCTGGGGAATGTAAATTTGTTTCCAAAAACAGTTATGGGATTCATGGAGTCATTTATACCCTCTCATGAGAAGAATAGTAGGGCTTGGGGTGTAGAGAGAGGCAAATAAGGAAGGAGAGCAAGACTAGAATATCTAAATTCTATTGCCTCCATAACAATTACGTTTTGATGGACCTGTTTTCTCACTCATACAATAATGGTATTGATTCAGGTCATCTCTTCGTTCCTTTAAAGGTTTATGTTCTTTGACTATTCTAATTCAGGGTTTAAAAATCTAATGTCTATAGGGATAAGGTAAGATTTTTCTGAACTAGTAAAGCTGGCCAGGAAACCAAGATAATTTGGAGATTATACAAGTGCATGTAGGGTACATACAGAGTACATATAGAAAACATATTGAGTTCATTTCTTATCTCCAGATAACTGTTGCCACATGAAAACTTAGACATTAGAAGATGCCTTTAAAGCAGGGATGTCCAATCCCTGGGCTGTGGGCCAATACCAATCCGTGGCCTATTAGAAACTGGGTCACACAGCAGGGTGAGCAGCAGGCAAGTGAGCCAAGCTTCACCTGTATTTACAGCTGCTCCCCATTACTTACATTACCACCTGAGCTCTGTTTCCTGTCAGATCAGTGGTGGCATTAGATTCTCACAGGAGCATGAGCCCTACTGTGAATGTGAGGAATCTGGGTTGCACGCTCCTTATGAGAATCATCCTGAAATCATCCCCCTGGCCTCCCTGGTCTGTGGAAAAAGTGTCTTCCACAAAACCAGCCCTTGGTGCCAAAAAAAGTTGGAGACTGATGTTTTAAAGGTAGATGAAGATACCATGTTACATCCTCATAGCCCAATTCCTATAGTATTTCAGCTATAGGGGGTACAGATTCATGTGAGCTCTAAGTCATTACTGGACAACAACACCCTGTCTTTCTGCCTCAAGATCTGTCCTAATGCTGTGGGACACACTGGTTTGTATACAAGTTAAGTTCAAAATGTGGGCAAGTTACATCCCAGGGGGCCAACCCTCAATGAATGGGGGATGGGAGCTTGTGGATAAATGCTCTATCCTCTCATTTTTCTGGTGAATAATTCTAGGAGATTTTTCTTTATGCTTTCCAGAGATTAGAGTGGAATTGAACCCTTCTTGTGCTTGGAAAAGATTTTTTTTAATATAATTCCTTTATATTGCAAAAGTCTCCATGGCAGTTTTAAAGTGACTCTTGTCTCCTATGACTGGAGATAGAATGCATAAATTTAACAGATCTCCTATATTAACAGGGCTATGTTAGAGAGGGAGTGGGGCCCTGAAACATGGACTTGGGACCCTTGGGTAGATGGGTCTAAACTTGAACTCCTTGATTTCCCTGAACACTTTTGGGCAATAGACACAGCCTCTTTTCTCTTCTTAGAGAATAGCTTTCTCTCTCCAGCAGACATTTCCTAGGTGGATGTTTCTCAAAATAATGCCACTTTTCAACTGATCTACTCCTACCTCCTGGTATTGCCCCCATACCAGTAACTAGACCAATAATAGGTCTCAACATAGGTAAAGTGAAATAAAACCACTTTCCAGAGAATAAAAAAAAACTCACTAAAAAGAGTTTAGGAGTATGGTTTATATGCACCAGTACCAAGCTGGGAAATATTCAGGAGAGAAGATCTTGATGGAGTTGGACCAGGTGGAACAGAATGCAAAGCTATATGTGGATGAATTTATTGATATGGGAGCACTCTCCTGTGACTTAAGACTTAGCATTCTGGTGAGGACACCTGGAGCCAGTCTGGTGGCAAGCTTCTGGAATAATTATTTAAAGCTTCTGAATGATGATGGACTATAGTAAATGAGTTGGGTATGGCAAAGCATTGAAAAATGGGTAGTAAAGTTTAGGGCAGTAAAAATGTGGGAATGGGGTACCACCAAATGCCCACTACCTAACTGTTTCCCTGGGAGGGCTCAGAAGTCCTACCTTCCATTGGACAATTAGGAATATACTACTGAGGGGGTAGCAGCATGACTGAAAAATTCAGTGGTATTTGACTACTGAAAGACAGCAAGAGACACTGTGGTGGAACAGGGCTCCAGAATTTCAGAAGCCAGCTGCAAGTGCTTTGTATCAGAGGAAAGGTGGTCACAGTTGGTACCAAAGCTAAGATGGCAACCAGAGTTCTTTGACTCACAAGGATCTGTCAGAATTGTTAATAGATGATGACATCCTTAGGGGTGAGTTATCTGAACAGCTTACTAGGGTATTGCTTGATTTGTATAATGGGAAATAATTGAGAATTGATAAGCAAAGGCTGACATCAGTCATAGCAATGGAAAACTACAATTCCCCATTCAATTTTTAGACATGATCAGTTTTCAGATTCAGGGCCTATTGGCAGAAGGGAGACTGGTTCCTCATGAAGAAAGACAGTGAAATGCCACTATAATAATATTTATAATATTTTGTTTATTTAAAATATTGTCTTAATCCTTCCCTAAAGAATTTGAAGCAATTTATGAGAGTGAGTATTAACAGAGAAAAGAGGAATACCCAGAATGTACTAGGGCTATTGCATATGAAGTCAGAGACCACAGTGATGCTATGATCAAAATATAATCATGGTCCCTTGGTTAGAATACAAGTTTAGAAGAACTGATAATAAATAAAATCCTGACCCAAGTCCATCTAACAGCAGATCCAGGGGGTTCATGGATCTACCTAGTCCTGGCATATATAAGTGGGGTGGAGATACTTAACTGTTGGTATAACTCTCACATCAGCCCCTGACCTATAGAATAAGAACCATCAAAGCAGAAAAAGACAAATGGAAATAAAACACTCCATCTTCTAACCAAGATATATATCAAAAGAAATGTTGCATACTCGGAGGAACTATAGTTATTAGCTAGTGCATCTAATAGGTCCAAGGAGTAGATGGTAGCATATGCTCTTTTGGTACTTCGTCACATCCCCATGTTCTGCTTCTGATTTAAACTGCAACTGTGGTGGATATTTCTGACTCACCAAGGACAGCATCTCACCTCAAACTTGTACTCCGTGTCTTTCTTTTTATAGCTACAATCTTTTCCAGTTATGGCAGTCAAAACAGCCTATCAACAAACCTGGCTTGGCTTGCAATGTATGCAGAAGTGTTAGGAAGTTAATATCTCTCAGGGAGAGGGGCACTGGGGCATAAATATCACAGCCTCTGGTCTTTCAGGTCATTAATTTTGGAAAGCTTTCTGCCTATATCCTAGAAATTCCAGTGCAATCAAGCCTCTGTTTCTTCCAGCAATAGTTACTCTTTTGTCAGCTTTTAATCCTTGTCCATTTTATCTTCCTGCTCCCTTACTATTGATTTCTGGGATTGATTTCCACAAAAACTACCTATACCCAAAACTTTGTCTTAGTGCCTACTTTCTAGGCCAATGAAGCTATGACATCAACTTGATATTGCCAGATCTTCCATTTTTTAAAAGTTAAATGCAATTTTATTTGGTTCATTTATTTGGCTGCATTGGGTCTTTGCTGCTGCATGTGGGCTTTCTTTAGCTGCAATGAGCAGGGGCTACTCTTCATTGTGGTGCCCATGGACTTCTCATTGCCATGGCTTTTCTTATTGCAGAGCATAGACTGACTCTAAGTGGGCAGGTTCAGTAGTTGAGATGCACAGGCTTAGTTACCCTGCAGCATGTGGAATCTTCCCGGACCCAGGACTGAATCAGTGTCCCTTGCACTGGCAGGCAAATTCTTAACCACTGGACCACCACGGAAGTCTCAGAGCTTCCAATTTTTTTAATTAATAAATTCTTTATTGAAAGAAAACTGCTTTGCAGAATTTTGTCATTTTTCTGTCAAACCTCAACATGAATCAGCCATAGGTATATATATATCCCCTCCCTTTTGAACCTCCCTCCCATCTCCCTCCCCATCCCACTCCTCTAGGTAGATAAAGAGCCCTTGTTTGAGTTTCCTGAGCCACACAGCAGTTTCCTGTTGGCTATCTATTTTACATATGTAAGTTTCCATGTTACTCTTTCTATACATCTCACCCTCTCCTCCTCCCTCCCCATGTCCATAAGTCTATTCTCTATGTCTGTTTCTCCATTGCTGTCCTGTAAATAAGTTCTTCAGTACCATTTTTCTAATATATATATATATATATATATACACATTAGAATATAATATTTATCTTTCTCTTTCTGACTTACTTCACTCTGTGCAATAGGTTCTAGGTACATCCACCTCATTAGAACTGACTCAAATGCATTCCTTTTTATGGCTGAGTAATATTCCATTGTGTATATATGCCACAACTTCTTTATCCATTCATCTGTCGATGGAAATCTAGGTTGCTTCCATGTTCTAGCTATTGTAAATAGTGCTGCAATAAACAATGGGATACATGTGTCTTTTTCAGTTTTGGTTTCCTCAGGGTGTATGCCTAGGAGTGGGATTGCTGGGTCATATGGTGGTTTTATTCCTAGTTTTTTAAAGACTCTCTATACTGTATTCCAGAGTGAATGTATCAATTTACATTCCCACCAACAGTGCAAGAGCATTCCCTTTTCTCCACACCCTCTCCAGCATTTATTGTTTGTAGACTTTTTGATGATGGCCATTCTGACTGGTGTGAGGTGAGAGCTCATTGTAGTTTTGATTTGCATTTCTCTAGTAATGAGTGATGCTGAGCATCTTTTCATGTGTCTGTTAGCTATCTGTGTGTCTTCTTCGGAGAAATGTCTGTTTAGGTCTTTTTCCCACTTTTTGATGGGATTGTTTGTTTTTTCTGGTATTGAGTTGTATGAGCTGCTTGTATATTTTAGAAATTAATCCTTTGTCAGTTGTTTCATTTGCTATTATTTTTTTTTCTCCCTTTCAGAGGGTTGTCTTTTCACCTTGCTTACAGTTTCCTTTGCTGTGCAAAACCTCTTAAGTTTAATCAGGTCCCACTGTTTACTTTTGTTTTTATCTCCATTACTCTAGGAGGTGGGTCATAGAGGATCTTGCTTTGATTTACATTGTCAAGTATTCTGCCTGTGTTTTCCTCTAAGAGTTTTATAGTTTCTGGTCTTATATTTAGGTCTTTAATGCATTTTGATTTTATCTTTGTGTATGGTGTTAGGAAGTGTTCTAATTTCATTCTTTTACATGTAGCTGTCCAATTTCCCCAGCACCATTTATTGAAGAGGCTGTCTTGGCCCCATTGTATATTCTTGCCTCCTCTGTCAAATATAAGGTACCCATAGGTGCATGGGTTTATCTCTTGGCTTCCTGTCTTGTTCCATTGGTCTGTGTTTCTGTTTCTGTGCTAGTACCATATTGTCTTGATGACTGTAGCTCTGTGGTATAATCTGAAGTCAGGAAAGTTGATTCTTCCAGCTCCATTCTTTCTCAAGACTGCTTTGGCTATTCTGGGTCTTTTGTGTTTCCATATGAATTGTGAAATTTTTTGTTCTAGTTCTATGAAAAATGTCATTAGTAATGTGATAGGGATCACGTTGAACCTATAGATTGCATTTGGTAGTATATTCATTTTCACAATATTGATTCTTCCTACCCAGGATCATGGAAAATCTCTCCATCTGTTTATGTCATCTTTGATTTCTTTCATTAGTGTCTTATAATTTTCTATGTACAGTTCTTTTGACTCCTCAGGTAAGTTTATTCCTAGATATTTTATTATTTCGTTGCAATGGTGAATGGGATTGATTCCTTAATTGCTCTTTCTGATTTTTCATTGTTAGTGTATAGAAATGCAAGTGATTTTTGTGTGTTGATTTTGTATCCTGCAACTTTGCTAAATTCGCTGATTAGCTCTAGTAATTTTCTGATACTATCTTTAGGGTTTTCTATGTATGGTATCATGTCATCTGCAAACAGCGAGAGCTTTACTTCTTTTCTGAACTGGATTCCTTTCATTTCTTTTTCTTCTCTGATTGCTGTATCTAGGACTTCCAGAACTATGTTGAATAACAGTGGTGAAAGTGGATGCCCTTGTATTTTTCCTGATCTTAGGGGGAATATTTTCAGTTTTTCACTATTGAGAATAATGTTTGCTATAGGCTTACAATATATGGCCTTTACTATGTTGAGGCAGGTTCCTTAATGCACATTTTTTTGAAGAGTTTTAATCATAAATGGTTGCTAAATTTTGTCAAAGGCTTTTTCTGCATCTATTGAGATTATCATATGGTTTTTATCTTTCAATTTGTTAATATGGTATATCACATTGATTGATTTGTGTATATTGGAGAATCCTTGCATCCCTGGAATAAACCCAATTTGATTATGGTGTATGAGCTTTTTGATGTGTTGCTGAATTCTGTTTGCTAAATTTTGTTGAGGATTTTTGCTTCTTTGTTCATCAGTGATATTGGCCTGTAGTTTTCTTTTTTTGTGTTGTCTTTGTCTGGTTTTGGTATCAGGGTGTTGGTGGCCTCATAGAATGATTTTGGAAAAGTTCCTTCCTCTGTAATTTTCTAAGCATAGGCATCAGCTCTTCTCTAAATGGTTGTTGGAATTCACCTGTGAAGCCATCTGGTCCTAGGCTTGTTTTTTGGGAGATTTTTGAACACAGCTTCAATTTCAGTGCTTGCATTTGGGTTGTTCATAATTTCTATTTCTTCCGGTTCAGTCTTAGAAGATTGAACTTTTCTAAGGTTATCCATTCTATTGCATACTGCTACTGCTAAGTCACTTCAGTTGTGTCCAACTCTGTGCAACCCCGTAGATGACAGCCCACCAGGCTCCCCCATCCCTGGGATTCCCCTGGCAAGAACACTGGAGTGGATTGCCATTTTCTTCTCCAATGCATGAATGTGAAAAGTGGAAGTCAAGTCGCTTAGTCGTGTCCGACCCTCAGCGACCCCATGGACTGCAGCCTACCAGGCTCCTCCACCCATGGGATTTTCCAGGCAAGAGTACTGGAGTGGGGTGCCATTGCCTTCTCCTTTATTGTCCTATAGTCGTTCATAATAGTCTCTTATAATCCTTTGTATTCCTGCATTGTCTCTTGTAACCTCTCCTTTTTCATTTCTAATTATGTTGATTTGATTCTTTTCTCTTTTTTTCTTGATGAGTGTGCCTAAAGGTTTGTCAATTTTGTTTCTCTTCTCAAAGAACCAGCTTTTAGTTTTATTAATCTTCACTATTGTTTCTTTCATTTCTTTTTCATCTACTTCTGCTCTGATCTTTATGATTTCTTTCCTTCTGCTAATTTTGGGGGTTTTGTTGTTCTTTTCCCAGTTGTTTTAGGTGTGAAGTTAGGTTGTCTGTTCAATATTTTCCTTGTTTCTTGAGGTAGGACTGTGTTGCTATAACCTTCCCTCGGAACTGCTTTTGCTGCATCCCATAGGTTTTGAGTTGTTGTGTTTTCATTGTCATTTGATTCTAGAATTTTTTTTATTTCCCTTTTTATTTCTTCAGTAACCTGTTGGCTATTTAGAAACGTGTTGTTTAACCTCCATATGTTTGTGTTTCTTACCATTTTTTTCCTTAAAATTGATATCTAATCTCATAGCATTGTGATTGGAGAAGATGCTTGATATGATTTTTTTAATTTTTTAAAATATAAATTTATTGATATGATTTCAATTTTCTTAAATTCACTGAGGCTTGATTTGTGACCCAAGATGGTGTATCCTGGAGAATGTCCATGTGCACTTGAGAAGAAGGTGTATTCTTCTGCATTTGGATGGAATGTCCTGAAGAGATCAATGAGATCCATCTCATCTAATGTATCATTTAAGACTTGTGTTTAATTATTAATTTTCTGTTTTGATGACCTATCCATTGTTAAGAGTAGGATGTTAAAGTTTCCTACTATTACTGTGTTACTGTCAATTTCTCCTTTTATGTCTGTTAGTGTTTTTCTTATGTATTGAGGTGCTCCTATGTTGGGTGCTTAGATATTTACAATTGTTATGTCTTCCTCTTGGACCGATCCCTTTATCATTATGTACTGTTCTTCCTTATCTCTTGTAATCTTTATTTTAACGTCTATTTTGTCTAATATGAGGATTGCTACTCCAGCTTTCTTTTGCTTCCTATTTGCATGGAATATATTTTTCCATCCCTCTCACTTTCAGTCTGTATGTGTCTTTAGGTCTGAAGTTGGTTTCTTGTAAACAGCATATATATGGGTCTTGTTTTTGTATCCATTCAGCCAGTCTGTGTCTTTGGTTGGAGTATTTAATCCATTTACATTTAAAGTAATTTTTCCTATTGTCATTTTCTTAATTGTTTAGGGTTGATTTTGTAGATATTTTTTCTTCTCTTGTATTTCTTGACTATATAAGTCCTTTAACATTTGTTGTAAAGCTGATTTGATAATACTGAATTCTCTTTTTTGATACTGAATTTCTCTTTTGCTTATCTGAAAAGCTTTTGATTTCTCCATGAATTTTGAAGTAGATCCTTGTCAGGTAGAATAATCTTGGTTGCAGATTTTTCCCTTTCAGTACTTTAAATATATCCTGCCAGTCCTCTGGCCTGCAGAGTTTCTGCTGAAAGATCAGCTGTTAAGCATATGGTGTTTCCCTTGTAAGTTACTTGTTGCTTCTCCCTTGCTGCTTTTAATATTCTTTCTTTGTGTTTAGTCTTTGTTAGTTTGATTGGTATGTGTCTGGGTGTCTTTCTCCTTGGGTTTATCCTGTATGGGACTCTTTGTGTCTCTTGTACTTGATTGACTATTTCCTTTTCCATATTGAGGAAATTTTCAACTAGAATCTCTTCAAAAATTTTCTCATGCCCTTTCTTTCTCCCTTCTTCTTCTGGGACCCCTATAATTTGAATGTTGGTGCATTTGATATTTTCCCAGAGGTCTCTGAGACTATCCTCAGTTCTTTTCATTCTTTTTATTTTATTCTGCTCTTCAGAAGTTATTTCTACCATTTTATCTTCCAGCTCACTGATTCATTCTTCTGCTTCAGATATTCTGCGATTGATTCCTTCTAGAGTATTGTTAATTTCAGTAATTGTGTTGTTTGTCTCTGAATGTTTATTCTTTAATTCTTCTAGGTCTTTGTTAATTGGTTCTTGCATTTTCTCCATTTTGTTTTCAAGGTTTTTTTTTATCATCTTTATTATCATTATTCTGAATTCTTTTTCAGGTAGTTTGCTTATTTCTTCTTAATTTATTTGGACTTCAGTATTTCTAATTTGTTCCTTCATTTGTGTAGTATTTCTCTGCCTTTTCATTATTTTTTTAAACTTGTTGTGTTAGAGGTTTCCTTTTCCCAGGCCTCAAGGTTGATTTCTTTCTTCCTTTTGATTTCTGCCCTCCTAAGGTTGGTCCAGTGGTTTGTGTAAGCTTTGTACAGGGTGAGATTTGTGCTGAGTTTTATTTGTTTGCTTTTCCTCTGATGGGCAAGGCTGAGTGAGGTGGTAATACTGTCTGCTGATGATTTGGTTTGTATTTTTGTGTTTGTTTGTTGTTTAGATGAGGAGTCCTACACAGGGTGCTACTGGTGGTTGGGTGATGCTGGGTCTTGTATTCAAGTGGTTTCCTTTGCATGAGTTCTCACTATTTGATACTCCCTAGGGTTCAGTTCCAGAGAAGGCAATGGCACCCCACTCCAGTACTCTTGCCTGGAAAATCCCATGGACGGAGGAACCTGGTAGGCTGCAATCCATGGGGTCTTAAAGAGTCGGACACGACTGAGCAACTTCACTTTCGCTTTTCACTTTCATGCATTGGAGAAGGAAATGGCAACCCACTCCAGTGTTCCTGCCTGGAGAATTCCGGGGATGGGAGAGCCTGGTGGGCTGCCGTCTATGGGGTTGCACAGACTCGGACAAGACTTAGCGACTTAGCAGCAGCCGTGTTCAGTTCAGTTCAGTTCAGTTCAGTCGCTCAGTCATGTCTGACTCTTTGTGACCCCATGGGCTACAGCACACCAGGCTTCCCTGTCCATCACCAATTCCTGGAGCTTGCTCAAACTCGTGTCCATCGAATTGACAATGCCATCCATGTCATCTTCTGTCATCCCCTTCTCTTCTTACCTTCAATCTTTCCTAGCATCGGGTCTTTTCTAATGAGTCAGTTCTTCACATCTGGTGGCAAAAATATTGGAATTAGTTCTCTCGTAGCCTAGGATCTTGGAGTCAATGCTCCCATTCCAAAGGCTCAGAGTTGAGCATGAAGGTGGTGCAACTGCTTGACTAGTGGGGACCCTGGTGGCGCCCAGTGTGCAGGGACATGGACTGCCTCTGCCACAGGAGTTATGGCCCTATTAGAGTATTTTTTGAGACTCTTGTAGCTGGTGATCAGAAGGCCTCTTTGACCAGTCTTTCTTCAAAGCTTTGCTCATTCAGGCACATAGAGAGGCCCCCCCAGCAGGGGTCCTACTCAGTAAATTGGCATGTCAGGAACGTAAAGAGGCACCGTGGATGGGGTCCTACTCTGTAGTTCAGTGTGTCAGCTGTATGATGGGCCAGCCTCTCTATTGTTCGGCGGCTGATGCTGGCATGCGGGGAGAGAGGCTATGGCGATGGCTCCACCCGCTACGCATGACTCAGCATTACTGCCTTGCTTCCATGGCTGCCCAGCTTTCCTCCACAGGCATTTCCCACCACAGTCTCCTCCCTCACATCCCCTTGACCTGTCTCTCCACAGTCAACAGCAGCCCTTGCCCTGGGATTGCTCCACAATCCCTAAACTCCAGTTCTCAGCCACTGCACCTTCCAGGGGACCTGTGTCCCTGTCCAGGGTACGTATGGCTGCATCAAGGCCTGTCTGATTCTCATTCCATTTAGGCTGCCACAGATCAGCTGTTTCACTCTCAGCCTTAAATGTTTCTCCTCTGATTCAGACAATTACCCCGATGTGAGGATCGGACTCCCGCTTCAGTTCCCCCACCCACCGAGGGCAGGTCAAGTCCTACTAACACTCCTGTTTTCCTCCAGTTCCTTTGTGCTACTGAGTTATGTGTGGTTCTATATATTCTTTCCAACTGGTCAGGTACTCCTGTCCACTCTTAGCTGGTGTTCTGCATGCACTTGTGTGTCTGAAGGTGTATTTCTGATGTATCTGTGGAGAGAGATGTACTCCACATCCACCTACTCCTCTACCATCTTGTTCTCCTCAAATCTTCCAATTTTTAAACATGATCTGGAAATCTGGATTTCTATGAGAAACTCTTGATTTTTAAATGACAGCTACTAATTAATTAAGAGATGTACTATGTTGGCCAATCATAGTAAAAAGCGAAAATGGAGTTACTCAATTGTGTTTGAATCTTTGTGACCCCATGGACTGTATATAGCCCACCCTGGCTCCTCTGTCCATGGAACTCTCCAGGCAAAATACTGCAGTGGGTAGCCATTCTCTTCTTCAGGGGACCATCCCCCCTCCAAGGGACTGAACCCAGGTCTCCTACATTGCAGGCATATTCTTTACCATGCAAGCATATTCTTTACCATCCGAGCTACCAGGGAAGCACCTGACCAATCACAATAAGCCTATTCTTCCCATAATCCTCCAGTGTGCAACTTTTATACTTCACAAAGATCTGTATTGCTATAACTTGAGACTTTGGTGGCATCCGTTATTAGGCTAATGAGGTAAAGGGAATTGTGGTCATGGCCTTGTCTATCCTCTTGAGCAAAAAGAAAGGCAAAGCGAAAGGGGATGTATTTAGTTTAAAATACTAGACATGACTTGTCCATGTGTAGAAGAATGTGCTATTTAATTTTGTTTGGTTTCAATAGCACAGCATGTATGCAAGAAAACATGAATAAACATACCGCTCCATCTTGCACAGACTGGAGCTTGAGCATTCTTTGAACTTGGATGTAAAAGTTGTACTTGTGTTGGTCACTTTGTCCCCTAAGAGTTTGAATCTGGCCCCAGAGATGAAGCCACTGAACTGGTTGTTGGCCTCAGGTAACAGCTCCTTGAGAGAGCAAAAAACATGCAGCTAGTATCTGAGTCTTCAATGCTTATATCCCTGGGAGAGTCCTGCTTGGTCATGTGTAGCTATGCACACAACCTTGGTTACCCAGGAAACCAAGGCCAAGTAGGTTTGGATGCTTTTTCTACGGCCATCATATCAGATGAGATATTTCCAGAGAGCTCAGCTGTGAGCATCTTAGAGATGAGGGATTTACATAGATGCCTTCATAAATGCATGTGACGAGTGTGATCAGGGGCAATTTGTGGTGACAAATACCACTGAACACTGGAGTAAATTGATATTACTCTGAAGGTCTTGTACCTTGGTATACAAAATGAAGATAGACTTTCATTCATTCAAAGATTAATCACTATGGGACAGGCAGTAAGGACTTGAGGATAAAATGATAGTTGAGAGAAAGTGCCTGATCTCATGACTTTACATTCTGTTAAGAGAGATAAGTATTAACTAATCTCATGAATAAATATACAAGTTTAGTTGCTAATAAAACCTTTAAGAAAATAAAGCATGGATATGTGGAAGGAGGTACCTAGCACATGTTTGTGGGATGGGAAAGAATGCATTTTGTAAGGGGAAGGGAGTAAAAAACTACTCTCTGAGGTCACATTAGATCAAGAAGATCTCACTGCCACTAGTGCACCAGCTGAGTGAGCGTCTGCAGGAGCGTTCAGGACAGAGGGAATGTGTAAGACCTTGAGGCAGCAAAGAGGGCTCCAAAGTGTTAGGGGGCTTCTGCCAATTTAAACAGGTCCATTTTCCAACTGAGTGTGGGAAAAGCTTTGGAAACAGAGGAACTGGAGTGTCAGAAGAGGGTGGTAGATGAAGTCCTGGCCAGAGGGAAGAACCATCAGCACTTCTGTCTCATGTTACACTCCATGCTGAGCCTCAGTTTCCATATTTAGAAATGAAGGGGTGGGACTAACTCAGTGATTTCT
>NW_024070197.1:47048604-47132533 GCF_014754425.2 Oryx dammah
GAAGGGGTGGGACTAACTCAGTGATTTCTTTTGGCTTCCCACCCCTTTAAAGATATTGCACCTTTTGTTCAAAGAAAATATATAAAACAATGAGGATATAGAGTACAGTTAGCAAACTCTGGATTAAATGATGTGTGAAGAATCCTCCCCCACTAGACTTGGACTTCTAGGATCCTAAGGGTCCAGGCTCCCTTGATGAACTCTCAGATCCAAGAAATCTGCTTGTATCTTAATGTCAGTCTGACACGCCTGAGACTTAACTAGTGACATGTAAAATCCTGGGGCCCTATTTGTCTGGACTCCTCCAGAAACTTGCACAAGAGTCTGAGGATCATATCGTGCCCGACTCTGTGTGACCCCATAGACGGCAGCCCATCAGGCTCCTCTGTCCCTGGGATTCTCCAGGCAAGAATACTGGGGTGGGTTGCCATTTCCCTCTCCAAGGCATGCATGCATGCTAAGTCGCTTCAGTCGTGTCCGACTCTGTGCGACTCCATGGACTGCAGCCCACCAGGCTCCTCCGTCCCTGGGATTTTCCAGGCAAGAATACTGGGGTGGGTTGCCATTTCCTTCTCCAAGGTCTGCTAAGTCAAAGTGAAAGGCTACACTCAGGACCACAGAGCCTAAGCCCCAAAGAGGACTCAGGGGCCCCTCTAAGGACTTTGCCCCCTCTAAGACCAGGATCATATAGTTTCTAGGACCCAAGGCACACAGACAGGATCTCCGCCCCAAAGGCTTCTCCTCCTTGGCTAAAACATGGAATAGGAAAGGAGAAGCAGGAGCAGGTGTGCTCCCCGAGCCACCTGGAGGGCCCATGGGGCTAGTGAATGCTCTGTGCCCCATCTACACAACACTCCAATATGGCAGAGATGGGACCGAGACATCTTCAAGTGGCAGGCCTGCTGCCCTCCTGCACTTCCCATTCTCTGACTTTGCCTGTGTCAGCCCAAGGAGAATTATTTACTCTGCATGTAAGCAGAGCCTGTGGTTCTGCTGCCTCGGCAACTTTGCTTTGCGAAGCACTGGGGAGAAAACTCCTCATCACCACCCTAGGACCCACACACACTTAGGGAAGTGATGAAGAGCCCATTAAGTGTTTAAATGTGAATTATTGTCTAACTGCATTTTGAGTTAATTTCTCTGAGCATGGTGGGGGGGGGGCATCTGATTATGTAAATAATGCATAAATCCCCAATGTAAAAGGTAAACGTTTCTCAGCCTCAGTAACTCAGGGTAAGCTTAGAACTTTGGATGTGAAGAGAAAACTGATTTCTTTAAGCATGTTTGCTTGTTTTAAAATGTAATTTAGGGAGTCAGAGGAATATAGTGCAAGAAGAGAAGAGTACTGGACAGGGTGTCCAGGGCCCTGGGGGACCTTCGATAAATCCTTTGCTTTTCTAGGACAGTTTTTCATATCTGATTCAAATGGACCACAAAATCCCAGTTTCCCTACCTCCTTGGGACATGATGAAGATAAGGTCAGACAATGGATGCAGAGCAATGCTGTTCAAGGTGTGACATCACTCTGCCAAATGCTTGTTAGCCATCTGCAGTAAGAGAATTTCAGAAAGCAAGAGCAAGCATTTCATAGACTTGTGGACACAGCAGGAGAAAGGAAAGGGTGGGACGAATTGAGATTAGATTGACATATATATACTACCACGTGTAAAAGAGTTATCTGGTGGGAACCTGCTGTATAACACAGGCAGCCCAGACTGGTACTCTGTGATGACCTAGAGGAGTGAGATGGGGTAAGTGAGAGGAAGCCTCAAGAGGGAGAGAATATAGCATGGTTATGACTGATTCGTGCTGGTCTATGGCAGAAAGAAACCTTCCATTGTAAGGCAATTATCCTCCAATTAAAAATAAACATATTAATTAAAAGCAAACAAACAAAAAATGTGGCAGCAATTTGACATGGCTGCTGCTGCTGCTGCTAAGTCACGTCAGTCGTGTCCGACTTCGTGTGACCCCCTAGGTGGTGGCCCACTAGGCTCCCGTCCCTGGATTCTCAGGCAAGAATACCGGAGTGGGTTGCCATTTCCTTCTCCAGTGCATGAAAGTGAAAAGTGAAAGGGAAGTTTTGACACGGCAGTGACAGCCAAGTGTGTGATCAGGGGCCTCACTTCACTCAATAGAGTCTAAAGCAGTTTGAATGCTGTCAGCTTGACATGGTGAGTTGTTCCTGGCAGGAGCTTCATACTAGTGAAAGTCCATGATGGATTAGAAATAAAACCTACAAAAAGCAACAGCAATGGAAACTGGCCCTTCATCGCAAACACTTTGAGAAGCGCAGATGTAGATTCTTGCCTGTAGAAGTCCTGAAAGGTTAGGAAACAACCTGTAACTGAATGAGGTGTGATGCAAAGTGGCTGAGAACAGAACAGAAATGATGTGTGACGTACTTGGCCTGGCTGCTCTGCTCACTTGCTTGCTCTATGACCTTGGATAAATTACCTGTCTCTGGGCCCCTGATGCCATATGCAATTTCTACCTGAGGCTTTTTCTTTTTGTCAAAATAACTGGTATAACATTAAGAATATCAGCATATCTGTTAATAAAAGGGACCAAAATTGGCTAATGGGGTTAGGAGTGGTGGTTGATTGCCCCAAAAGAGCCACAATCCTTCATACTTCCATCTATCCATGCTGCAGTGTTAGTCGTTCAGTCCTGTCTGACTCTATATGATCCCATGGGCTGTAGCCTGCCAGGCTCCTCTGTCCATGGAATTCTCCAGGCAAGAATACTGGAGTGGGTAGTCATTCCCTTCTCCAGGGGTTCTTCCTAACCCAGGGACTGAACCTGGGTCTCCTGCATTGCAGGCAGATTCTTTACCATCTGAGCTACCAGGCAAGCCCAATCAATGTTTCAAAATGGATTTATATCCCATTCCATCAAGATCAGGAATCCTTCCTTTGAATATGGGATTGCTGAGTGACTTGCTTTGACTCATACAATGCAACAGAAGTCATGCTCTGTTAGATTCCTGCCCAGCTGCCATGTGAACAAGCTACGAGCCACCCACCTATGGCCACCCTAGATTAGTCAGTTCCCAGACAGCCTGACAGCTAACTGGTGATTCCAGAGTGAGACCAGCTGAGATCAGAGGAATCATCTAACTTTCTGGTCCAAACTGCTGACCAATAGAATCATATGTTAAGTAAATGCTTATGTTTTAAGCAATTAAGATTTGAGGTGATTTGTTATGCAGCAGAAGCTAATTGATCCAGGAATAAAATATCAGGTTGATTTTGGGGGTTCAGGTGAAATAATGATGGTTCAGACAAAATAATGATGGAGCTAGTTTGGTGAGAGCATCCTTCTTCTCCTCATTCCAGCTCAAATTTACTTTTGCTAATACATGAGGCATGGACATAAAATACACAGTGTGAGGAGTAGAGTCAGTAATTATGTAATACCATTGTATAGTAACAGATCAAAACTAGACTCATCATGGTGATCATTTTAAAATGTATAGAAATATCAAATTAGTGTGTGGTATAATAGGAACTAACACAATGTTGCAGATCAATTATACTTCAAAAGAAATTCAAACTTGTAGAAAAAGAGATCACATGTTTGGTTACCAGAGGCAGGGGATGAGGAGGATGGGGTAGCTGAATGAAGGCAGTTGAAAGGTAGAACTTCCAGCAGTAAGATAAATAAGTACGTGGTATGTAGTGTACAACATGATAAAGATAAATAATACTGCTATATGTTTTATAGGAGAGCTGTTAAGAGAATAAATCCTAAGAGGTCTCATTACAAAGAAAAATATTTTTTCTATTTTGAAAATGCTGTATCTATGTGATATGATGAGTGTTCACCAAACTTACTGTGATCATCATTTTGTGTGCAGGTAAGGCCAATCATTATGCTGTATACCTTAAACTTATGCACTGCTATGTTTCAATTGTATCTCAATGAATCTTTTTAATTAAAAAAAGTATTTTTTAAAGTTGCTTTTGCTTTACTAATACCATTCAATGAGTTGTGCTTTTTCAAAATGTGCCTCCCACTCTCACAAACCAACAAATCTTCAACATTGTAAATAATAGACATCTTTGAGAATCTGATGAAAGCTGAGGCTCCACAACTCGGAGAAAATGCATATCTTCACATTTACATATACTCTTTATACTATTTTAAGATTCCAGGGTCCAACTGTGAACCCCTCTTCTCTGGTTACGAGCTGTAGGTAGAGACCTAGCCTCTCTCCTACTCTTTTCAAATCACTCTCTCATCCTGTACTGTTAATATATTCAGTCCTCCACCTGAGCTTCTGAAGGTCTCTAACCTTATAAATTAATCCAGACAAGACAGTATTAGGACAATAATTAATTTAAAATGTACAAAATGAAAAACAAGTATCACATATTAATACATATATATGAAATCTAGAAAAATGGTACCGATGAACCTATTTGCAGGGCAGGAACAGAGATGCATAAGTAGAGAACAGACTTTTGGACACAGTGGGGGAAAGAGAGGGTGGGATGAATTGAGAGAATAATGTTGATGTATATACACTATCATGTGTAAAATCAATAACCTTAAATATGGAGATGACATCACCCCTAATGGCAGAAAATGAAAAGGAACTAAAGAGCCTCTTGGTGACAGTGAAAGAGGAGAGTGAAAAAATTGGTTTAAAACTCAACGTTTAAAAACCTCAGTTCGTGGTATCCAATCTCATCACTTCATGGCAAATAGATGGGGAAAAAGTGGAAGCAATGACAAACTGTTTTCTTGGGCTCCAGAATCACTGTGGATGGTGACTGAAGCCATGAAAGATGCTTGCTCCTTGGAAGAAAAGCTATGATGAATCTAGACAGCATATTAAAAAGCTGAGGCATCATTTTGCTGACAAAGGTCCGTACAGTCAAAGCTCTGGTTTTTTCCAGTAGTCATGTATGGGCGTGAGAGTTGGTTCATAAAGAAAGCCAAGTGCCAAAGAATTGATGCTTTTGAACTGTAGTGTTGGAGAAGACTCCTTGATGTCCCTTGGACATCAAGGAGATCAAACCAGTCAATCCTAAAGGAAATCAACCCTGAATATTCATTGGAAGGACTGATGCTAAAGCTGAAACTCCGATACACTGACCACCAGATATGAAGAGTTGACTCACTGAACAAACCTCTGATGCTGGGAAAATTGAGGGCAGGAGGAGAAGGGATGACAGAGGATGAAATGGTTGGAAGGCATCACCAACTCAATGGACATGAGT
Organism: Oryx dammah; assembly: GCF_014754425.2. Lineage (NCBI taxonomy): Eukaryota > Metazoa > Chordata > Mammalia > Artiodactyla > Bovidae > Oryx > Oryx dammah. The sequence continues at coordinate 47,053,833 of NW_024070197.1, forward strand.
TTGAGCAAACTCTGAGAGACACTGAAGGTCAGGGAAGCCGGGCATACTGCAGTCCATGTAAAGAGCCGGACATGACTGAGCAAGTGAACAACAGCAAAGTGTGTAAGATAGACAGCTACTGGGAAGCTGCTGTACAGTACAAGGAGCTCAGCTCAGTGCTCTGTGATGGTCCAGAGGGGTGGGATGGAGGCTCAAGGGGGAGGGGTTACATGTATCAGTTCAGCTCAGTTCGGTCAATTCACGTTGTCGTAAAACAGAAACTAACACAACACTGGAAAGCATTTGTACTCCAATTTAAAAGTAAATAAAATGGAAGAGAAAACATTAAAATTTTTAATTTGAAAAAATATAGAAAATGTTCAAAACATTCTCATGCATAGTATCTCAGTTAGCCCTCTTAACAGCTCAGTGAAGTATGTGGTCAGGACCTACTGTTCTTACTTATCTAATGAGGAAACTGAGCCCCAATCCAAGGGCATTACTGCCCAAGAACACTCAGCTAGGAGAGGGCAACATCTGGCATCCTATTGCCATTCCATGTTACTTTGCTTTTAGAGACATGTCTGACTAATGGCAGCAAATCCAGATAAGGAATGCTTGTCCTTCTGTGAGGAGCCTTATGGAGGCCCATGTGGCCATGTGGAAAGCAGGAAAAAAGTGGTGGAGTTGAGGTCAAGAGGTCAGAATGCTTAACAAACATAGGATCTTGGAAGCCTATACTCCCAGAGGATGAGCAAGAAGATTGTAATGTTTTAAGTTTAGCCTCACTTAAGAAAATTCCATCATTAATTGCATCAGTCTATATATATCCCCTTTCTCTCCCTCCTCCCAAAAAGGAAGGAATCTCAGAGTCTTTCACACAGTCCAAACTTAGAATGATTTACACCCTATCTTAAACATGCCAGTCTATACCTTTCACAGCAAAACACAACTTGTTGAATTTTATTTTTAAAACAACGGAGAAGAGTCTGACTTGAGGACCTGACATTCTTTGAACAGTTCAAGTGCCTACTAGGTGCTTTATTGAGCACCTACTATGTTCAATGCCCTGTCCAGGATGTGAGATTGATGAGCATGAGAGAGAGGGTTTCAAGTTGGATGAAATGTCTTGGATCCTTAAGAAAGACCAGGAGAGGTAATAACCACTTCACCCACCTTGCAGGGGCTTCCCAAGTGGCTCAGCAGTAGAGAATCTACCTGCAATGCAGAAGATGCCGATTCATTCCTTGGATGGGGAAGATCCTCTGGAGAAGGGCATGGCAAACCACTCCAGTATTCTTACCTGGAGAATCCCATGGACAGAGGAGCCTGGTGGGCCCCAGTACATGGGGTCACAAAGAGTTGGACATGACTGAAGCAATTTAGCACACATGCACAGCAACACCCAGACTACTTTTCAACCCTCAAGCAAGTTTAATGTTATTTTCTTCCCTGCCCTTCCCACACCATAAGGAAGTGTTTTCTCATTTGTACCTGCTCTCTATAGCGAGAGAACTGGAAAAGACATAAATGGGAACCTGTAATATATTGTGATTTACCTATTAGCTTTTTTTCTGGGTCTTTTCCTTTCATCTGTGAGCTCCTTGAGGGCAGGCACATGCCTATTTCTCTTCTTTATGCACTTCCTCCATTATAGTTTTCCAACACTAGGCCAGTGAATACATTTTGAATTGACCTGAATAATCACAAAACCCAGAGAAAATGCTGTGACCAAGAAGAGATTCAGACAAAGTCATCAGAGTTGTGTGGTAGGGAATCTACTCACATTACATGATTGTTTTTCTTTTTGAAGACATAGACAACAACTCCATTAGGGGAAAAACACTAATCTTAAGCACTTAGTACAATGCTACTAAGATAACAACTGCTTAAAGCATTGAGTATTACTATTACTCTTGCTGCTACTATTATAATATTATTATTCTTTCAAGCAAGAGCATCTCTGTAGAAAGGAATTCTGAAATCTTTATAGAACCCTCCCCCTATTTCTGTGGTCCAGAGAGCTGCCCTGCCCATTCACTCAGTTTAATAGAGAGAAATTCCTTTTCTTTCTCCAAGGAAAATGAACTGCAGAATATCCTTGCCCTGAGATATTTGTCTTTGACTAGCCTGGGAGCCATGGGATTCAATAAGCATACTCTCTCCTTTCAGGTTCAAGGTAATAAAGCACACATCTGCATTGTTACCATGGCTCCACGGCCTGGTTGGTTTTCTGTGAGAGCATTTCCAACATCACACCCCTTGTTGTATTTAAAAATTGGTCTATTATCTACTCAGGAGCTGGAGAAGAGGGCATGCTGGGCACGGAAAGTCTCAGTGAATAGAAATGAACAGAGTGGGGACATTGATCTGAGGCCACCATGCACAGCTCATTTGGTTTACACTATTTCTGATCACTGATTTCTTATGGGCTCCCCAATCAATACACAGGTCTCTTTTGCAGTGAGGCCCAAAGCTGAGGTTCCTTTCTTGCAGAAATGGAGGAGCAGGGTCTCAGTTAAGACTCTTTCGATTGAAAGTAATGTAAACCACTCAAGCTGGCTTAAACAGAAAAAGGAATTTGCTGGAAGGATAGTGGGGCTTCTCATGGAATCCTAGAAAGACAGAATAGTCTCATCTCTAGAACAAGGTGGAGCAGGACATCTTTGTTGACACTGAATGTTGTTGGTTTTGACTGTTCAACATTCATCTCTCTTTCCACCATTACTCCAATTTCCTTTTGAAAAAGCATAATTTGTCTTTTGAGTACAGCCTGGTGGAATTATAAATTGGGATCCTACCTGGGCTAGTGGTAAAGAACCCGCCTATCAATGCAGAGACTTCAGAGATCTGGGTTCAATCCCTGGGTTGGGAAGATCCTTTAGAGAAGGGCATGGCAACCAACTCCAGTATTCTTGCCTGGAGAATCCCATGGACAGAGGAGCCTGGCAGGCTACATGTCCATAGGGTTGCAAAGAGTCGGAAACAACTGAAGTGACTTAGCACACACTGCCCTAGTGAATTAGGAAGCCACAGAATCCAAGACGGGCCAATTAGATGTTTGCTCCCGGGAAACTGTTGAAACTCATCTATTCTGATCATAGTACAAGGAGTCTGTACAAGCCGTCTGTTTTCCCCATAAAATGATTCCTGAAGTTACCATTTATTAAAGTCTTAGGGTTGTCTTGATTCTCTGATTTTCAGGAGTTTTAGTTTTCCCAATAATTCTCCAAGTTATCCATATTCTAATAAATATTCATTACAATAAATGAGCAAAATCAGTTTTGTGGCTGGTAACAAAAGAACTATGGCCAATATACAGATCCTCTCTGTAGCAAGTTGCTATTGACATGGGTCAGTTTATTATCCATACTTCCTATCTCATTATTAGAATATTTTAGGACAGAGAGTTTGGCTTATTTTGGTCCAGTGTCCCCTTGGCCCAATCAGCTGAACCTAAGGGCTGCTGCTGCTAAGTCGCTTCAGTCGTGTCCGACTCTGTGCGACCCCATAGATGGCAGCTCACCAGGCTCCCCCGTCCCTGGGATTCTCCAGGCAAGAACACTGGAATGGGGTGCCATTTCCTTCTCCAATGTATGAAAGTGAAAAGTGAAAGTGAAGTTGCACAGTCGTGTCCGACCCTCAGCGACCCCATGGACTGCAGCCTTCCAGGCTCCTCTGTCCATGGGACTTTCCAGGCAAGAGTACTGGAGTGGGGTGCCATTGCCTTCTCCGGAACCTAAGGGCAGGGTCATATATTCTGAACATATCGCCTGAGGATAATCCCTGTAGAACAAAGGCAGTTCCCAGAGATAAGGCTAGGACTACTGGACTGAGCCAACCCTTTCTCTGAGACAAATGGACTACAAACAGAAAATCTGTGCTGATCAAACACATGGCACGATGTGTTGAAGCAAATCGGGTCCTGGGAACCAGGTGTGACCAGTAGATCACATACTGATTGAATCTGAAGAACGGTCATGATACCCACGTTTTGAATAGCAGCATAGACTTAGGTTAAAGCTGTCCGGAGGCTCTGTTTAGAACCATGTTTTCATCTATAAGGACTGCTATCCCTTTAATCTACCCAAACAGTAAGCCTATCTTTGAGCGTCCAATGCGTAAATACTCATCTGACCGGAGACATGATCATGCAGTATTGAACCTCAAAACTCTGGTCTCCTTTTTCCTAAAGTTATGTTTCTTTCCCACTCCTTTCTACCAACCCAGTTCTGTGATAGCAGATATGAATTATCTGGATATTTGATTTAATTCTGCATTTCATTAGGCACGAATAATCAGTTATGTTCTTCCAGTGGTACTCTTTTCCCCAGTCATTGGTTGGATCATTAAGGGAAGGAGTCTTGCAAAATCTGCAATTCTGATTTTATGTGCCTTCTCTGGTCTGTTTTAGTCAAATGTTTAATGTTTGCTTGCAGTCTCTTGCAAAAAACTTTTCTGCATGCTTGCTTGACTTGCACATCTTTAAGAGGCTAAATTTCCAATATCTTTAAATCAAAGGCTACAGAAGCAGCGAACCATCAGTAGAAGTCCGTTTGCCTTTGAAAGGAATGTCCTGGGAATCCTTCCTTGATTGGTTAGAACTAAAATTTCCAGTGCTTTCCTATGTTACCTTATGAACATACACAATGTGCAAAGATACAGTCTTGAGGTCATTTCTGACTCTTCTTATTTTTTCCAAAGGATGCTAAGGCAACCAGAGCTCATATCATGGGCTGTCAGTGCTGCAAAAACCCACATTCCCTGCACTTCTAGTATTTCTGATCAGAGAGAAGTGCTCCATTTCTTTATATGTAATGAGTTGCATAGTACAGTATCCAAAATCCCCATATTGGACAATTTGACATCTATTATACATGCAAAAAAAAAAAAAAAGAATCTAGACACAGACTTTATACCCTTCACAAAAATTAAATCAAAATGGATCACACACCCAAGTATAAAATGCAAAACTACAAAGCTCCTAGAAAATAACAGGAGAGAAATCTTGATGACTTTAAATTTGGTGATGACTTTTTAGATACTACACCAAAGGCATGCTCCATAAAGGAAAGAATTCATAAGGTGGACTTCATTACAGTTAAAATTTTCTGCTCTGCACTGTCAAGAACATGAAAAGACAAGCTACAGATAGGGGGAAAATGTTTGCAAAAGACATCTGATGCAGGACTGTTTTCCTAAACATACAAAGAATTCTTAGAACTCAATAGTAAGAATATAAGCAGCCTGACTTTAAAAATGAGCCAAAGACCTTAACAGATACCTAATCAAAGAAGATGATGGGAAATGAGCATTGGAGATGATCCACATCGTATGTCAGGAGAGAAATGCAAATTAAAATAGCAACAAAATATGACTGCATATCTATTAAGACAGTGAAAATCCAGAACACAGACAACACCAGATAATGACAACAATGTGGAACAAGAGAAACTCTTATTCATTGCTGGTAGGAATGTAAAATGGTACAGACACTCTGGAATAAAATTTGGTAGTTTCTTAAAAAATGAAACAGACTTTTACCACAAAATTCAGTGATCGCATTCCTTTGTAATTACTCAAAGTCATTGAAAATTGATGACCAGGTTAAAGCCTACACACAGATGTTTATAGCAGCTTTATTCATAACTGCCAAAACTAGGAAGCAGCCAGGATGTCCTTTAGTAGGTGAATGGATAAAAAGCTGTGGTACATTCAGACAATGGAATATTATTTAACACTTAAAAGAAATGAGTTATTAAGCCATGAAAAGACATGAAGGAAATTTAAATGCACGTTACTAAGTGAAAGAAGCCAATCTGAAAAGATACTGTATGATTCCAGCTCTACGGTTCTTTGGAAAATGTAAAACTATGGAGACAGTAAGAAGATCAGTGATGGTCAGGGATAAAAAGGAAAGGTGGGGGGTGGATGAATAAGTGGGTCACAGAGGATTTGAGGGGCAATGAAACCTCACTGTATGATACTACAAAGATCATTTAAGTGTGTCAAAGTCGCTCAGTCATGTCCAGACTCTTTGTGACCCCATGGCCTGTAGGGTGCCAGGCTCCTCTGTCCATGGGATTTTCCAGGCAAGAATACTGTGTGGGTTACCACTCCAGGGCATCTTCCCGACCCAGGGATTGAACCTGGGTCTCCCACATTGCAGGCACTCTTTACCATCTGAGCCACAAGGGAAGCCACACAATGGTTGTTACATGTTATTATTTATATATCCAAACCCACAGAATGCACAACACAAAGGGTGAAGCATAATATAAGCTATGCAGTTTGGGTGATAATAATGCATCAGTGTAGGTTCATCAGTTGTAATAAGCATACCTCTCTAATGGGGGATGTTGATAAAGGGAGAAGCTATACATGAATGGGGGCAAGGAGTATATAGGAATTCTATTCCTCTCCATTTTGCTATGAACCTAAACTTGCTCAAAAAAAAAAAAAAAAGTCTTTTTAAAAAAACATCCCAATATTTAACAAAGAATCAAGTAACCAATGCTATCTTGTGCTGAGCCCTGTGCAGTGTTGGGGAGATGGAGGTACAGTCCCTGTACTCAAAGAGCAGCCTCTTGGGGAGCATTTGTGATGGACAAGCCCTGTGCTGGAACCCTTAGGTCAGCACAATGGCATATACTCTACAATGATCCCCATTTTACTGGTGAGGAAACTGAGACACGGACAAGTCCATGAGACTAGTGATTAATAGAGCTGGGATTCAAACATAGGGATCTCTGGTAGCAAAGCCCAAGCTTCCTAGAAAACACAGGAAATAACTCAAACAAGATAAGATGAGGAACTAGGGTGGGTCAAACACAGAGGTCTGAGGGGAGGGCAGGTGCCAGAAGGCGGGAAGGAGGGGAAATCATGGTTATCTAAATGAAGAGAAGAAGTCTTCCTGAAGGACATAGAGATTTCGAGATCTTTGACATGTATTTTAGAATGAAATAATTAATTGACAGGGCTTCCCTTGTGGCTCAGTTGGTAAAGAATCCACCTGCAATGCAGGACACCTGGGTTCAATCCCTGGGTTGAGAAGATCCCCTGGAGAAGGGAAAGGCTACCCACCCCAGTATTCTGGCCCAGAGAATTCCATGGACTGTATGGTCCATGGGGTTGCAAAGAGTTGGACACGACTGAGCAGCTTTCACTTTCACTTTCATTTAATTGATTGAAGAGCCTCTTGATGATGGCAAATAGATGGGAAAACACTAAAAACAGTGACAGAATTTATTTTCTTGGGCTTCAAAATCACTGCAAATGATGACTGCAGCCATGAAATTAAAAGACACTTGCTCCTTGGAAGAAAATCTATGACGAACTTAGATGGTGTATTAGAAGGCAGAGATATCACTTTGCCGACAAAGGTCCATCTGGTCAAAGCCATGGTTTTCCTAGTAATCATATATGGATGTGAGAGTTGGACTATAAAGAAAGCTGAACATCGAATAATTGATGCTCTTGAACTGTGGTGTTGGAGAAGACTCTGGAGCGTCCCTTGGACTGCAAGGGGATCAAACCAGTCAATCCTAAAGGAAATCAATCCTGAATACTCATTGGAAGGACTGATGCTGAAGCTGAAGCTCCAATACTTTGGATACCTAATGCAAGAACTGACTCCTTGGAAAAGACCCTGATTCTGGGAAAGATTGAAGGCAGGAGAAGAAGGGGTTGACAGAGGACAGGTGCTTGGATGGCATCACTAACTCAACTGACATGAGTCTGAGCAAATTCTAGGAGACAGTGAAGGACAGGAAAGCCTGGTGTGCTCCAGTGCATGGGGTCTCAAAGAGTTGGACATGACTCAGTGACTGAACAACAACTGCTGCTGCTGCTGCTAAGTCACTTCAGTCATGTCCGACTCTGTGTGACCCCACTGATGGAAGCCTACCAGGCCCCCCCATCCCTGGGATTCTCCAGGCAAGAACAACCACCACCAAACTTAATTGACAACATTTACAAATAAGGAGATTTCACATACAAAAATATGAATTTAAATCTTCTTTCAAAAAATCATCTCTGGAAACCCAGAGTCTCCACCTGCATGTCACAGTTGGCTATACTGAGTAGGCACTCCTCCTTTTATAAGGAGTTACCACTCTCTGGCTTGTCCGTTCCCCTCTCCAGGGCTGCTTCAGACATCAACAATAACTGCCCGGGCTCTGTAAACTTTTGAGTTTGGGACACCCACTCAATGTCTAAAGGACTTCACCACCCACTTCTGTTCTCTTCCTTCTGACCTTCAGCCTCATCCCAGGAAAGAGTTGATCTACTGCATTCCCCAAGACCAAAGACAGTTTTGAGCCAGAGTGTCTGGAGATGAATGGGTTCACGTGGTGAGAGAAGAGGTGAAGAGCATTTCCTCTGGTGGGTGGGACTCTTCGGAATTCCTTCCCTTAAGCCAGAATGTCTGAATGCGAACTTTCAAGAATAGGCCAGAAGTAGGATTGGGCGGGTAAAAATAAAAGATCTTAAATTGTCCTGAAAGAAATTTGAGTCACACATCTTCAAGAATTTCTTGTGTTTTTATAAAAATGGCTATGGACTACTGGACAATTTTTACACTTAGACTAAATCCTTATATCAAATCTGCCAGGTGACCGCCTCCCTGCATAAACCCCCCCAATAATCATCACAATTATGACAATAATAAGAGTGGCATCAACTACCGAGAACTGACAACATGTGATTTTTAACTAAGGGCTTTGAACATCTTAGCTCGTTTAATTTCCACAATCCCGCTGTAGGTGGGTATTGCCATCCCCATCATACAAATGAAGAAACTGGGGCTCAGAGAGATTAAGAAACTAAACCCAGGGACATAGCTGGAGAGTGACAGAAATGAGACCAGGCCCAGCTTTCCGAATCCTGAGCTCATGTCCTTAGCAACCATGTCCGAGTCACTCAGTGTGTGGGACACAGCTTCCTGGCATCAGAATTACCTAGAATGGCCAAGTCATAAAAATGCATCTTCCTGGGTCCTCCATAGGAGCTCTGCAGAGCCACAGGGGCGGGGAGGTGGTGCATGATGCTCGCTCAACTTTGAGGGGCTTTAGTGAGCTGCCTGGGCTCCCTCACTCCCAAGGCTCACCTCTGCCCAGACCGCATACTCTCGCACTTGCCAGGCTCAGCCTGGCTCTCTGCTGCTCCAGCCTGGGCTCTACAGGCTGATAAATTATTGAAGTTGTTTCATGGGATCAGAAGGAATCTTCAAGGGCATTACTTTTGTCTCCTTATTGTTTTAGGAGAGAGTAGGCTGAGGCTCAGAGAGGAGGACTGACTATACCCAGGACACACAACAAAACAGGAATCCTGCCTCTCCATCTCCCTGTGTTGAGTCCCTTGCTTCCTCTGTCCCTTTCTTTCCCTTTTTGGACAGATGCCCTTTCTTCTCTCCTGCAAGGTGGACAGAGCCTGAGCTTTTCTTTGGGGCTGGCACTGACGGAGACTGAGAAAACCCACAACTGGGTCACTTCTATTGCATTCAGGAAGGCATGTGGCCTGTCTTGCACTTAGGGCAGAGAGTTGTCACCTAAGGGTGTGCAGCTACACCATTTGGAACTGCTGAAAACAAACAGCTCCATCGGAAAATCAAGAACTTCCCCCATGACTGCCCCCCACCGTGCCCTCAGGTGAGCCCTTTGCTCTTAGCATCCCCTGCCTCAAACCTTTAAAAACCAATCAAAATCTTGAAGTGCCACTTTTCCCTGGCTTTGTGGTTGTTTTTCCTCTTCCTCCTTCTCTTTCTTTTCAGCTGCCTTCAAAACAGAGAGGAGAAGCCTCTATTTGGCTCTGACAATAAGATCTCCTGGTGCATTTTTTGCCTTGTGTTTTACTTCTGTCATTGATCAATAGACTTAAATGCCAGGCCTCCATCACAGCCGCAGACTTTGATTGCCCAAACTGTCTTGGCCCAGCGGAGCTTGTCTGCTTGAGTTCTGATGCTGAGAAATGTCACAGTAGGGAGGGGTTAGGAGCCTCTGTCAGTGTGCAAGGGAGGGGGGCCAGTGACAGCTCATTCAGGGCCTCTCCAGGCATCCCACAGGCCCCAAGGGTTACCACTGGCTGGAATTCATTCCAGGCTGGGGCTGTTTGCAGCCACAGGTAAAATCTGTCACAGCATAAGCACTGAGTGGGGGAAGCATCCACTGTACCCATGGCAACCAAGCCTCATTAATCTGCTTGTTTTGAAATCTGCAAGGAAAACAGACAACCAGGAGAAGACCCTGAATCCTGGTCTCGGCTGGGACACTCACTAGCAGTGTGACATTTGTCCTGTCACTCAACTTACCTGTGCCTCAATTTCCACAGCTCCTATGCAGCTCCCCACCCTCCCCACAGTCTGAGAAATAAAGCCAACAGACATGAAAGCGCTCTGGGAAGCGTAGAGTGCTATAGCAGGGGGAAGCATATCATTCTTATCCCTGTTGAAAACTAGTGAAACAAGTGCTTTTTTAAGCCTCCGTCCACTGAATTGTGTCTCGCTGCAGAAGTCAATCAGGAGCTGTGCTGTTTACAGAAGAATTCTAAAGTACTAATGAGAAAATTAAAACTGTAGGTAGATGTGGGAGAAGGGAGACTAGGCAGTTGCTAAACCATTTGCAAATGCTCTCGTTCAACAGTTCCATTTCAGTGATCCTCACCTCCATCCGCCTCGAGTTTGGGAAAGCTTTGCTTGCCCAGAAGCATGCCTGCCTCGCAGGAAGCTCAGTCTTGCAGGGAAAGCACGAGGTGTTGCGTGGTATCTGTCTCCTTTCCCCAGTTGAGGGCTGTTGTGTCTTTACCTTCGTCGGTTTCCTCTGTGAAGCAGAGCGTCAGTCTCAGCCGCTGGGACTGAGGGTTATACTCCACTTTCATTAGCAGAAACCTGCACAGCCAGCACTCCCTGATGGCTGGTGTGATGTCACGGGTCAGATTTGAGATTAGCCTTCCCCACCTGCCTGCCCCCGCCCCAGGGAACTGGCTCAGTATCTGTTTGGGGGCAGAACTACCAAGAGAGTGTATCCAAGAACCACTTATCTCTGCCCACATGCCCACCAGCTCTTTGACCACCAAGGCAGAGAGTAGGATCTCCTAGGTCAGGCCATCAGTGGCAAGTTGACAATAAAAACAAGTACAATGGATAGCTAGTGAGAACCTGCTGTACAGCACAGGGAGCTCAGCTCAGTGCTCTGTGGTGACCTAGAGGGTTGGGATAGAGGGGTGGAGGTGGGAGGGAAGTCCAAAAGGAAGATGACATATGTATATATATATACACCTGATCCGCTTTGTTGTAGAGCAGAAACTAACACACTGTAAAGAAACTATGTGCGTGCGTGCCAAGTCGCTTCAGTCGTGTCCAACTCTTAGCCCACCAGGCTCCTCTGTCCATGGGATCCTCCAGGGAAGAATACTGGAGTGGGCTGCCATGCCCTCCTCCAGGAGATCTTCCCGACCCAGGGATCAAACCCTCATCTCTTAGGTCTCCTGCATTGGCAGGTGGGTTCTTTAACACTAGTGCCACCTGGGAAGCAAAAGAAAATACCCAAATTGAAAAACAAACAAAAAAAAAAAGACAAGTTTATCTGGATGAGTGGATTTTTTTCTGAATCAAAGAGTGTTCTTTCAGAGAAAGGGGTGCTATTACGCAGTTTCAGCACCTTGTTGCTAAGGTGAGGCAGGCCCAGAGCTGTTAGGTCACCTGATACTTCAAGAGAAGACTGGAATGGGAATGATGATGTAAATGTAGTGAAATTTTCAAAAAACAAAAAAGCATTTGTGGGCCACCAGCTTGGAGTTTTTGGTCTAAGGAGATGCTGAGTGAGGGTGAGCAGGAATCCAGAAGGACAAGTGTGAGGAAGTCCAGTCCATTTCCTTTTCCTGCCTTTGAGCTGACCGGATCATGAAGGCAGGGCGCTTTCAGCGCAGACTCCCCGTCTCCCACACCCCTTGCTGCCTCTCAGGTTTCAGCAGTTACTACTCACACCCCTTCTCCCAGCAGGACCAGTGATTGGAATATCTATGTGTTTAGTAGTTGCCCCTTACGCTGGTGTTGGATACACAGCCGCTCTCTCGAACATCAGATGCAGCCCAAAAGCTAACATTGTATGTCATGCCTGTTGGGGTGGGAGGAGTTGGGTCATCGCCATTATTTTCAGAAGTTTCCTGTTCATTTATACTTAGCTCAGGGAAGCAGTGAAGCCATGACCTATGTGAATCTCCTCTATGTTAAGGAGACTACCCAGACGTTGCTAGAAAAAATATTTAAAAAAAAAAAAAGCAATTGAAGTGATTCTAGTGATTTTGCTTAGGAGTAAGACTGGAATGAGAAGCCTGCAATCATTCAAATACCACTTGCCACTGTTAGTGGGTTTCCATTTTTAACGGACAAATTGGTGTGAAATGGTACCTCATTGTGGTTTTGATTTGCATTTCTCTGATAATGAGTGATGTTGAGCATCTTTTCATGTGTTTGTTAGCCATCTGTATGTCTTTGGAGAAATGTCTGTTTAGTTCTTTGGCCTATTTTTTGATGGGGAGGGAGGTGGGAGGGGGGTTCAGGATTGGGAACTCATGTACACCTGTGGCGGATTCATGTTGATGTATGGCAAAACCAATACAGTATTGTAAAGTAAAATAAAGTAATAATAAAATAAATAAATAAAGGACAAATTGTTTATAAATACAGGCTGAGGTGTGCAAGTCTCTACTTTGAGCTGATCCCCCATGGCACTGCATACTGGACTTAACTGGTGATTTTAAGCCATGCTAAAGAGCAATTTGGGCTGACTTGATTTTCACCTTACGCTCTAGAACCCACCATCTAGTGAGAGAAGCCAACCCTGAAAATAGGAGCTAAGTTTGGACCTTAATTTTTATCATTCAGAGCTCATGCAAACAGATATAATGGCACCTTTCACATTAATTTTGATGCGAAAAAGAAAGGGACAGTGGTGCAGTTGGGGTGCTGAACCTTGAGAGGCTGCTAATGACATCACCAGGCTGGTTGTGGGCATTACAGAGCTGTTTGCTGCAGTTCCCTGCAACATCTTGGCAGGTTTCATCAAAATCGGGGGTGGAAGATCACCTATTAAGTGCGTCAATGGGAGATTATAAAATGAAGATCAAAGTGATTCTATCTTTCTGACTTTTTTATTCTTTGTTTCTTCATCTCTTGGGAAATAAGCTAGTACAGTTTAGCCCCTCCTCTTTTTGTTTCTTCCTCCTTCTCTTCCAAGAGGAGAGCTGCTTTGTGTTTTTTTCCTTGCGTATTTTTGACACTTCACTCTGTATTAACATACACTGCTAACAGAAACTTCTGCTTTTTATGTGCTCAGACTGACGTCATGCTACCAAGCAGCACAGACTCCTTTGATTTTCTGCTACTAGGTACAGTCCATGGGGTCGCAAAGAGTCTGACACGACTGAGTGACTTCATATGCTTGCTCTCCTTCCTGTAAAGCAACTTGGCCCAGTTCTCTGAGTGCACGTGGAGTCTCGCACTCTCCAGGAGGCTGCCCTGCTTGTTCCAGCACTCACCAGCTCTCCTCTCATCAGGACCCATCCAGCACTGACCTGGGGGCCCTGCCCACTCCCTGGTTCATCTGTGCTAGTCTAGCTCCCCCAGCTGGATCAGACCCTCTCTGAGGGCAGCTGCTGAGTCACACTCTTTTTTGTGCCTCAGCCTCCCCTCCAGCCCGGCCGTAGCGTAATACCCTATGGAGTGGGAGTAGACACGCACTATTAGTGTTAATCAGTGTTCTGTGGGTGGTGAAGGCATGAGGTGTAATTCTCTCCTTCTTCAGGCTGGCTTTCATTCCTTAAGGCCTTTGGAGGACCCAAGAGAAAGCCAGAGATGTCCCCTTGCAATGAGAGTCTCAGCTGTACAGGAAAAGTGTAGTCAATTGACTGGCCATTTCATCCCCCTAACTTACAACTTAATCATACATTTGGAGGGAATTTTAGGAACAGGTCCAGCCAGAGTTTCATTGAGATATTCTTTTCTCTTTGAGCAGAGGTTTCCAAAATTGGTACTTTTCCAAATTCATCGTACTTCATAAATGACCCTAATAAATGTGAAGTTTCTGGTCTGATTGAGGTAGCCAGGGGCTGGTGACTCAACATTCCATTGGTCATATTTTTTTTTCCATATCCAGTATCAATTTCACAGGGGAAAGTTAACTTCCTCAAACATGCCCCATCATCAGGCTCACCTGAGAGGGCTGCTTAAAAACGCACAGAGCAGAGGCTCCACCCCAGCTCTACTGAAGCTGAATCTCTAAGAAAATTTCCTAGACATTTCACTTTTAAAAGCAATATTCCAGGGGATTCGAATCCACAAAGTTTGCAAAATGTTCATTTAAGAAAAGTAACCCTTTCCTCAGTATTTTATTATGAATATTTTCAAACATATAGAAAAATCCAAAGAATTTTCAGTGAACATCAGTACACCCATGATCTAGATTCTACCAGACACTTTACTTGTTTTATTATATTACATGTCTATCTGGCTATCCATTCCACTCTCCATCCAGCAACCCAGCTTTGTTTTGGGAGCATTAATGTAAATTGCAATCATCAGTACATTCTCTCCTAAACACTGCAACATGCATATTATCAACTGGAGTTCAATATTTGTTTATGGTTTTTTCTTTTGAGATAAAATTTACAGAGTGAAATGCATAAATCTTACATGTATTACTGGATGAGTTTTGACAAATACCTTCACCCACGTAACCCAAACCCCTGTTACAATATGGGGTATTTCATGTCCTTTTGCAGATAATTTCTGCCACTGCCCTTCAGAGACAATTATTTTTCTGATGTTGTCTACCACAGTTTGTGTGTGTGCTCAGTCATGTCTGGCTCTTTGCGACCCCACAGACTGTAATCTATGAGGCTTCTCTGTGCATGAGATTCTCCCATCAAGAATACTGGAATGGGTTGTCATTTCCTCCTCCACGAGATCTTTCTGATCCAGGGACTGAACCCACATCTCCTATGTCTACTGCATTGCAGGCAGATTCTTTACCAGGGTTTTCCTTAATGAAAGCAATAAATAAATTTAAATTAAAAAATAAATAAAATTTTTAAAAGGAAAAAAACTATGAAAGACAAACAAAAATAATTCTAACAAAATCATAGTCAGACCTATTTTATTTTTATTATTTTATATATTTTAAAATATTTATTTCTTTTATTTGTTTGGCTATTCCAGGTCTTAGTTGTGGCACACAGGATCTTTATTTGCAGCATGTGGGATCTAGTTCTCTGACTAGGGATCAAACCCTGGCCCCCTGCATTGGGAGTGTGCAGAGTCTTAGCCACTGTATCACCAGAGAAGGTTCCCCCCTCCCCCAATATTTTAAATAACTAAAGTAGAGGTGCTGCAGGTAGCACTGAGTGGGGATTCTGAGTCCTGACCCCTGGGTCTCCATATTGTCCCCCTAAGCACCCCACTTTAGTATTCTTGCCTGGAGAATTCCATGGACAGAGAAGCCTGTCAGGCTACAGTCCACAGGATCACAGAGAGTCAGACATGACTGAGAGACTAAGAAGCATCCTTCCTGGTATCACTCTGGTACCCTGGTACTTCCAGAAACCCTTCCTGAAGCTGCTACCCTAGAGGCCGGCTCTGGCAATGATGGCCTTCCTTCCTATGGGCCTTAGAGTGCCTGCCACTTTATTTGGGGGAAAACTTGCTCTAAGTGAAAAAAAAAAAAGTACTAGATTCCTGGCTACAGCTTGCTACAATAATTTTACAGAAAAGAAGAAAAATCAGAGCTCCAGTTATTGTTTTTTTTGTTTGTTTGGGGAGGAAAGCTTTCTCGTTCAAGTGTGGGCACATGGGTAACACAGTTTCATTTCACAATTCGCAATAAAGATACCTGAACTCTGATGGTTTCAGCAACCTCCGGCTACTTCCCCAACACGCGCCCTGTAATATAAGCTGTAATTTTCACTGTGCGGCAGGGGCAGGCTTTATGGGCTGGGGGATGGAGCAGAGTGTCATGTCGCTGCCTGCTTGCCACAGGCTAATCGCGTGGAACAGAGCTCACCCTCCAAATGTCACAGAGAATGAGGGAACAGCTCCACCCCACCCCCACTCCACTGGCCCTTTGGATGAGAGAAGCAAGTGGTCTCTGGGCTCTTCTGGCCATGAGCCGTCTACCAGGCTCATCTCAGGTTTCATTTCAACTTCCCGCTCCAGGGCAGTCAGTGGCTCCTCCACAGAGCCACTGCACCCCAGCTCTGTTCCACTGGGTCTCTGTTCTCTATTTCCACAGCTTCTCTACACCTCTTCTTGAGGTGTGGTCAAATATTCACACACAAAGCAGGTTTTCAGTGACTGCTGAATTGTTACATAAGAGGCTGGATCATTGTGACCTCATCCCCACACGGCCACCATCCCTCGGCCTCAGGCCAGATTGCTGTCATTCATTGTAGGCAGCCAGTTATTGCTTTAAAGGCTGCAGCAGGGACTCTCTTGACCTCAGCACTGAAAATGGGGTTTTAATCAAACACAGGAAAATTCATAACCACTCCAAGTTCCTTGTCTGTCCATTTTTGGAGAGTGGTATTACTAGTAAATGAAGATGTCTGGGAAGACCAATGGATAGGTCAAGGCTCACTCTTGTGATATGAAGCATGGCTTTTTGTTAGCTTGTAGCTCAGGCTGTGCTTGATTGTAATAATCCATCCATGGAAGTGTTGACTGAGCCTAAATCCCTGTTATAAAATTAAAATATATTTAGTAGGTGGAAATTCAAACACATTTAGTAGATGGAAAGCCCACAGATGCCTGAGTGCAGGAACTAGGTCTACCCTTTATTTGCTTTGAACAAATCAGTGGGAAATCCATTCTCAGCCATGAAGGGCACAGTCCACACCCCAGATTTTGCTGAGCTGCTAGTGCTTTAGAGACTGATGCAGTCATCAATGCTGTTTCCAAAATATTTTGATTTTTCCCTGTTTCTGGGACATGGTACTATTTCACTTCGTGAGTCCCTTTCGATTGGGTGTAGTCTGTTGACTATTTGTGACCAGTGTGTTGTGAGTAGAGGTGATTAACCTGATCCTTGGCCCCATGAGAACAGGCAGCCACAGTACCTCACAATCAGAGGAGGAAAATGTGATGTAGTAGAAAAGCCTTGGGCTTGAATTAAAACCCTGGCTTTGTAACTGACCTGCTCTGGGGCCTTGACAAGTAACTTAATCGGCCTGAGTCACTGTTTTCTTTCTTTCTTTTTTAAAATCTTTTTACTGTTTTCTTACTTATGAATTGGTACTCAGGATGCTTATTACTCCATGGAGTATTTGAGGATTAAGTGGTATCGTTTTTGTAAGATCCCTGGTAGAACATCGGAAACATAGTAGGGGCTTAACAAACAAGAGTTCCCTTATGCCAGCCAGTTAGAGTCTCAGAGTGTCTCTCCTTACATGTCTTGATAGAGGTGTGGGTGGGCCTGGACTTGAAAGCTAATGTTTCCCTCAGAGTCTGGCATGTTCTATTATAGGGGCACGTCTGAACACAGAACCAAAGAAAACACTTACTGGCAAGGAAGCAGGCAGCTGCTGGAAATGCACTGACGCTCTGCATCAGGTCGCTATTTCAATGGACTGTTAAATGGCAAGTGAAAGTTTTCCTCCTGCCTTGAGACCTTACTGAGATCATCTCTCTGTTATCCCAATGACAACAGGTTGGCAGTCTTGATCTACTTTAAGGTTGCATGCTATGACTTGGAGGAGGGCAGTTAACTAGGTGTATGCATTAAGACAAAATTATATCTCTAGCTCAGGAGGTTTGTATGAATTCAGTTCAGTTCAATTCAGTCGCTCAGCTGTGTCCAACTCTTTGTGAACCCATGGACTGCAGCACGTCAGGCTTCCCTGACCATCATCAACTCCCAGAGCTTACTCAAACTCATATCCACTGAGGTGATGAGGCCATCCAACCATCTCATCCTCTGTTGTCCACTTCTCATCCTGCTTTCAATCTTTCCCAGCATCAGGGTCTTTTCCAAGGAGTCAGGTTCTTCGCATCAGGTGGCCAAAGAATTCAAGTTTCAGCTTTAGCATCAGTCCTTCCAGTGAATATTCAGGACTGATTTCCTTTAGGATGGATTGGTTGGATCCCCTTGTAGTCCAAGGGACTCTCAAGAGTCTTCTCCAGAACTATGGTTCGAAAGCATCAATTCTTTGATGTTCAGCTTTCTTTATAGTACAACTCTCACATGCATACATGACTACTGGGAAAACCAAAGCTTTGACTAGATGGACCTTTGTTGGCAAAGTAATGTCTCTGTGCTTTTTAACATGCTGTCTAGGTTGGTCATAGCTTTTCTTCCAAGGAGCAAGCATCTTTTCATTTCATGACTGCAGTCACCATCTGCAGTGATTTTGAAGCCCCCCCCAAAAATAAAGTTGGTCACTGTTTTCACTGTTTCCCTATCTATTTGCCATGAAGTGATGGGACCAGATGCCATGATCTTAGTTTTCTGAATGTTGAGTTTTAGGTGAACTTTTTCACTCTCCTCTTTCACTTTCATCAAGAGGTTCTTCAGTTCTTCACTTTCTGCCATAAGGGTGGTGTCATATGCATATCTGAGGTTATTGATATTTCCCCAGGCAATCTTGATTCCAGCTTGTGTTTCATCCAGCCCAGCATTTCTCATGATGTATTCATGATATACCATGATATAATGGTCATATGAGTTAAATTCACCCATTCCAGTTCATTTTAGTTCTCAGATTCTTAAAATGTCGATGTTCACTCTTGCCATCTCCTGTTTGACCACTTCCAATTTGCCTTGTATGAATTATGTTACTAAAAACATGTGTGTATTTAATCATTCAAAAATATTTATCAAACCCTATTATATATCAGGCATTGCTCTAGAATCTAAGAATACAGAGGTAAATAAAAGATAAATATGCCTCCCCTCATGGAGTTTACATTCCAGTGGCAAAGGCAGATCATAAGAAAGATAAGCAAGTAAAATTAAAAAAAAAGTTAAATAGCAACAAATGCTAAGGAGAAAGATTAAAGCATGGAAGAGGAGTAAGAAATGTTGTCATTTAGATTGGATTGCCTAGGAAGGTCTCATGAGATGGAGCCTTCTGAGCCTACATAAACATCAGCATCTCCAGGCTGTGAAAATGCCCCTCCATGCCCAATCTCATACTACCATTCTAGATAAATCCAAAATGATGACCAGGATTTGGTTCATATGACTGGTACTGGGAATAGTCAGAGAAAGAGTGAGCAGAAAGTAAGTGCACTTGAGGACAGATGGTAGGAGTGCTGGGTGCAGAGATGACCTGAAAAGGTGAAACTATGCTCTTTCAATTGTTTACCCCAAACCTATTAATGCTAAACATGTCATTTTAAAGGGTTTTGGGACTTGCCTGGTGGTCCAGTAGTTAAGAATCCACCTTGAAATGCAGAGGATGTGGGTTTGATCCTAGCCAGAAAACTAAAATCCCACAAGCTGCAGAGCAACTGAGACTTCATTCTTTGAGCCTGTGTGCAACAACTAGTGTTGATATGCTGCAATGAAAGATCTCGCATGATGCAATGAGGATCCCCATGTGGTGCAACTAAAAGCTGACACAGTCAAATAAATGAATTAAGTATTAAAAAAAGGGGGGGCTTCAAAAATTATAACTAAGCTTTTTAGTCTGTGTCAGGCCCTGTCCATGGTTCTGAAGTCATCAACCCATTAGAGTACTTGCAATTAGGAAAAGGATCCAGATAAATATTAGTATTAGTAAACACTTACATAAGGTGTGCTGCCTATCAAGCGCTATTCCAAGGGTTTACATATATTAATTCATTTACTTCTTATCACAACCCTATGGAAAGAACTGTTATTACTCCTATTCTGTGGATGCGGCAACCAGGAAAAAGAGAGGTTAATTTCTTTCCTCAATTCACACACCTAGCAAGTATCAGAGCCAGGAGTCTGAACTCAAGCAATCCTATTCCAAACCCTTTGCTTTTAATTACTACACTGCCTGTCTATAAGCAAAACAATCAAAGATTGTAATACAGCATAATAGGTGTTAGGACAAAACTTGTAGTTTTTTATATCATCAATAATGAAAGAGATGGAAGCAATCAGATTTTGACAAAGGGTCAAGGATTCAGGTGCAAGAAGAGAAACTTATCTCATGCTCATCTTCCTAGGACTGGAGCATAACTGACTTGCCCAAGAAGAAAGGATTTTTGATGTTGAAGACTGGCAGAGAGAAGGAGAAGGAAGTGGGAGGTTCCATGTTCATATATAAACTCTTGTCACCCTGTGGGAACTTGAAATGTGTCTAGGAGGAACTGTTAACAGTGTGTGTTTCTGGTAAACACCTTTGTTCCTTGAGTTGACTATTTTTAAACTTTTCAAGCTGAGCTAACTTCAGGTGTGACATTTTAAAGCACTTGGCCAAATTTCTGTTAGGTGAATGAGGGAGGGGCATAGAGGAAAGAACCCAAGATAATTTATTTAGACTTGAGTAGACAACAAGGTAGAATTTAGGACTGATACTTCAGCCATCTGGTATACTTCTGGTGTAACTGGTATGGCAGAGGGCAGGAGGTGAGTGAGGTGGAGTGGAATATCCTTTATCTTTTTTTTTCCTTCAGTTTAACAAGCATTGATGTGACCACTGGCTCTTCACTTAGATTGTGCTGAGTCCCTACTCTCCAAGATGTTCTTGGATGCATTATAGCAATAGTAGTTTCTGATGCATATTCATTTCCTGTACTTCTTGTTTTCCTGGTTAGCTTTGAGTCTGAAAGATAACATTTTAAAGACCATAGTTGTCAAGAGGAAACACATATTCTAAATTTCAAGAGCTGCCCTATTTATCAACCAATAGATAGGCCTAGCTAACTCAGACTCTAGTCTTTATTCTTCACCATGTTAGAGAAAATTTTTTAACTGGAGAATTTTTTATTCCTATGGATTCAGTCTGGAAAATACTGCAGGCCCCCTAAGAAAAAGCTTTATGTTCATTGTGGAGATGAAACAACATATTTCCTCACAGTTTGTAGCCTGGATGAGTAGAGGGAATTGTATAAGCAATGAGTGGTTTGCCATTAACATTTCTCAAACCTTCTTGACTCTAGTCATGGAAGAAGCACAAAGATTTCACTGGCTTTCTAAGGGGATGAGGCTGGTGGCTGAGTTGCATTGCAGGACCCCTCAGAGCTTGGGCGAGGCTGTGGCAGCTGGGACCAAGGAAGGATTGGTTCTTTGGGACACTACATTTTAACACTATGGCTACAAATGTCAAAATATGGCCATCTCCAAATCAAGCAATCCAGAACCTCTCCCCAGCCCCTACCCCCAAAAGCCACACTTTATTCAGGAGCTCCTCATCTCTAGGCTACCACACAAAATCTCCCTTGAACTCAGCATGACCCAGATATACAAAAACAGAGAACATGGAGAGAAGACAGTACTAATGAAATTTTGTATTTCCCAAATGTTTACCTAAGAATGTTAGGTATGATGACTTTTTTCCTTTCACAGAACTGGAAAGTTATCCTCCCTGGCAGCTTCCTGGATGCAGGCTATTCCATTGCTCCCTTCTGAAATCTTTGGGGCAGGGAGCCTTCTTCCCACCTGAGGCTGGTAAACACTTCACAGGCACTTGGTACACATAGAGGAGAGGAAGGAGTTGGGGGTTCGGAGGGCTTGAGATGGAAGGAGGAGGAAGCTATATTGGGAAAGTAAAAAGGGTGTGAAGAGCTCTTAGCCATCTTTCCGTGTGGAGGCTGCAAAGGGATCAGGCTCCATCCTGCTGATTTCTACAGTTCTGTTTTAGAGGCCTATGTGGTCATGTTTTGAAGGACTAGACCCTTATGATAAGAGCCATTTTCATGAAGTATTCATATACTTGAGGGTCACATATTCTACCAACCTTAAGAAAGAAACTGGAGTAAACTTATCACACACACACACACCCCCAAGACACTGGAGAGCCAAAGTAGAACAAGGCTTTCCTCAATGTCCTCTTTTCTCCACTTTTAAAATAGAAAATACAAGAAATGCAGAATAATACAAAATATTCTGCTTAACATATGTGCGATCACCCCCAGAATGAACAAATATTGATATTTTGTCATAAATGCTCTAAAATACATTATAGACACAGTCAAGTTTACCTTTTTAAACCTTCATGAGTCCATCTCTCTCTCCTTCCTCAGGGAGAACAGCTGTTATAGAGTTTGTGTTTATCCTTTCTGTCCATGCCTCTATTATTTATGAATTCATAAACAAAGGTATGACATTAATATATATGCTTCAAATTTTTTCTAAATGATAGCACATAGAATGGATCATTCTGCAACTTGCCTTTTCTAGGCAACAATTTTTTTTAGATCATTCTGTGTAAATTTATGTAGTTAGACTCTGTTAGGGGCTCAATTGCATCCTTCCCAAATTCATATATTGAACTCTTAATCCCTAGTACCTCAGAATGTGGCTGAATTTGTAGTTAAGGCCTTTAAAGAGATAACAAAATTGAAATAATGTCATTAGTGTGGGCCCGAATCCAATAGGAATGGTGTCCTGAGAAGAAGAGGGAATTTGGACACACACACATAGAGAGACAAGACTATGTGAAGACATAGGCAGAAGATGGTCATCTATAAGTCAAGTAGAGAGCCTAGACCTTTCCTCATGGTCCTCAGAAGAAACCAACTCTGTCAACACCCTGATCTTGGACTTTCAGCCTCTGAAATCATAAGAAAATAAGTTTCTGTTGTTTAAGTCAATGGTGCTTTGTTATGGCAGCCATAGCAAACTAATATAGGATAAACCTAATACAGAATACTTTGCAAAAAGAAATATTAGTGGAGCGCTACTGGCTATTCACAGACTACTATGTCACTTTTCCTTGGGATTTGTGGATTTTATCAGATGAATTGACAAATGTCTAATGCCACTACCTTGTCGGATTTGAGTTGTAGGTACCATCACAGGTTTTTGAAGAATAAATCTCAGGGAGAGAGATCTTTCCAGAGCCCAAAGATTATCTCTAGGAAGTTGGTCTTCTATGATGATTACACAAAAATTCCCAGATCAGAGACTGACACATCACTGGACTCATCCAAAGAGCATTATTGGAGAAGGCTATGGCCGCTCCAGTACTCTTGCCTGGAAAATCCCATGGACGGAGGAGCCTGGTAGGCTGCAGTCCATGGGGTCGCTAAGAGTCAGACAGGACTAAGTGACTTCCCTTTCACTTTCCACTTTCATGCCTTGGAGAAGGAAATGGCAACCCACTCCAGTGTTCTTGCCTGGAGAATCCCAGGGATGAGGGAGCCTGGTGGGCTGCCATCTATGGGGTCACACAGAGTCAGACACGACTGAAGTGACTTAGCAACACAGCAACAACAAAGAGCATTATTAGCCACTGGCTTCTAAATTCTTTCTAATCTGCAGAGTTTGATCTGTTCTCCAAGGGGCTGCTCTCAATCCAAGAGATCAGCATGAGAGTTGTTGTTGTTTAGTCACTAAGTCATATCTGACTCTTTGAGACCCCATGAACTGCAGGACAGTAGGCTTCCTGTCCTTCACCATCTCCCAGATTTTGCTCAAACTCCTGTCCACTGAGTCAGAGATGCCATCCAACCATTTCATCCTCTGTCACCCCCTTCTCCTCCTGCCCTCAGTCTTTCCCAGAACCATATTCTTTTCCAATGAGTGGGCATTTCATATCAGGTAGCCAAAGTATTGGAGTTTCAGCTTCAGTATCAGTCTTTCCAATGAATATTCAGGATTGATTTCCTTTAGGATTGACTGGTTTGATCTCCTTGCTGTCCAAGGGACCCTCAAGTCTTCTCCAGCACCACAGTTTGAAAGCTTCAATTCTTCAGTATTTAGACATCTCTATGATCCAACTCTCATATCTGTACATGACTACTGGAAAAAGTATAGCTTTGACTATACTGATCTTTGTTGGCAAAGTGATGTCTCTGCTTTTTAATATGCTCTCTAGGTTTGTCCTAGATTTTCTTTTTTTTTTTTTTTAATTAATTTATTTATTTTTAATTTTTACTTTCTTGCAAGGAGAAAGTGTCTTTTAATTTCGTGGCTGCAGTCATTGTCTGAAGTGATTTTTGAGATCAAGAAAATAAAATCTGTCATCATTTCCACTTTATCCCATCTATTTACCATGATGTGAGGGGACTGGATGCCATGATCTTAGTTTTTTGAATGTTGAGTTTTAAGCCAGCTTTTTCACTCTCCTCTTTCACCCTCATCAAGAGGCTCTTCAGTTCCTCATGACTTTCTGCCATTAAAGTGGTATCATCTGCATATCTGTGGTTGTTGACATTTCTCCCACCATCTTGATTCCAGCTTGTGAGTCATCCAGCCCGGTATTTCTCATAATGTACTCTGGATATAAGTTAAATAAACAGAGTGACAATATACAGCCTTGATGTACTCCTTTCCTAATTTTGAAACAGTCTGTTGTTCCATGTCCGGTTCTAACTGTTGCTTCTTGTCCTGCATACAGGTTTCTTAGGAGACAAGTAAGGTGGACTGGTATTCCCATCTCTTGTAGAATTTTCCACAGTTTTTTGTGATCCACACAGTCAAAATCTTTAGCATTGTGAATGAGGCAGGGGTGCTCTCAGTTCAAGAGATCACATTTCAGAAGTCTCCTATAACACAAAGAGGTCTTAGAGAAGCAGAAGATGTCATGATACATCCTAGAACCAGCTTGGGACATCGTGCATCATTTTAATAAGGCATTTGTGGTGCTATGGAAAAGGTTTCTGTACCTCTAACACTGACCCACAACTGAAGGAAACACCTGGATAGATTCCATCTGGTCAAAGGCCAAAAAAGTCAGCAGGTCCTAAACCTACTCTTCAGATTTGCTCACAGAAACTTTGCAAGTTGACCTGCAGACTCTGACCTCCTGGCCTTGCTGCAGGGATGGAATAAAATAACAGCAGCTAGGAAAACTCGTTGCTGTGTGCAGGAAGGTCATAAAGAAACCACAAAGTTTGCTTGAAAATTCAGCCCTAAAATGAAAAATCCATTTTAGCCCATGTGTTTAACATGCTCAGGGAAAAGGAGGCATTTGGTCATCTTTAGAAGCATTTGGGAGACATTTTCTATAGTGGTGAAAAACTGGAAACATCCCAAATGTCCACAGAAAGAAATCTTTAACAGTGAAATTTGCTAAAGTAAACTGAAGCATATAAATATATACAGCCTATACAGTACACCAATGCAGCCACTAAAAAGGGTATATACTGACATGGAAAGATGTTGAGGATGGTGTGATTTGGGGGGAAAAAGGATAACTTTAATTACTTTAATAGTCATTAGGCTTCCCTGGTAGTGGTTAGGAATCCACCTACTGGTGCAGGGAACATGGGTTTGATTCCTGGTCTGGGAAGATCCCACGTGCAGCAGGAAAACTAAGCCAGTGCTCCATAACATTGCTACCACAATGAGAAGCCCATGCATAGCAACAAAGAGTACACATACTAGAAAGAGTACACTCCCCACAACTAGAAAAAGTCCAGGCACAGCAATTAAGACACAGCACAATGAAAAATAAATAAATAAATAAATCTTTAAAAACAGTGAGTACACTGTAATTCTATTTTTCTTTTTAAGTAATACATTTACAAAGAGGAGACTAGTCATATGTAAAAATGATAACTGACTTATCTCTGAGTGGTGGGTTTATAGATATTTGTATTTTTTCTCCTTGCTTCTTCTTTAGGGACACATATACCCATACACAGGCACTTCATAAAGTATAATTTACTCACTCTGAGATTTAGTTTCTCTCTGTGTAGTGAGAGAGAACTAGGCAATCTTTAGGGCTCTACCAGATGTGATATTCCAAGACTATGATTCCAAAGGGTGTGAACTTAACTCGACTAAGTGACATTAAACATGATTACCAGAAGATTGTTTACTTGATTAAACAACCAAGTTGTTGAGGACCCAGAGCTGACTGCCACACCTACACAATCCATTGTCTTCCATGATGTGTTGCTGTTGAGAGAAAACAGTAATAGTTCATAGGTACTAAATATATCATAGTCTTGGCACTGTACCAAGTGTCCTCAATGAATCATTTTAGTTAACCCTCATGATAACCCTACGAGGCAGGTGCTACTATTGTCAACATGCTTCAGATGAGGAAGCTGTGACTTTCAAGAGATCAAGTCAGAATTCAATGTTAATAATGAGAAAGGATAGGAAGGTGGATTTGAACACAAACCTGACATCCTATAGCCTCAGTTTTACACTCTGCTGCCACTAGAGGAACGCTTCCTCCCAGCCCCCAGCAGCCCACCGTGAGACACCTGAGAGCTTAGAGCCAGGCGAGGGACCAGGAGGCAAATGTAAGCCTCTAAGATCCAGGAGCAGTGGTGGAGAATGATGAACTTACATCTCACTAGGGCAAAGGAAGCCTCTCCCAGGAACTAAGAGCTGAGCTTGGTGAGGAATGCCTTGGAAATGTCAAAGTGGTTTCTCTCCATACAGACTCAAAGAGACTGGATTTAGGTGAAGAACTGCTAGTAACAGAGGCCCAGTGAGAGGAATAAGCTATACCTAGGTGCTTGCATTTTCTTAAAAGTATTATGTAAGGTTTTTCATATTGGAAGTGAGCTAATGGATCATGCTGTCATTTTAATAAAGTGTGCTAGTTTTAGAAGTAATAGGTATTGGATTGGAGCTATGCTATTCCATTCTTGCCCTGCTCTGCAGGGCAGGGCAACCCAGGTTCTCAAGCCAGCTGACCTCCCCTGGGTCTCCACAAACGCAGCACTTGTTAAGTCAGATGACCCTGATGGAGTCAAATGATCAGAGGAAGAGAAGAGCCAAGCTATGTCCCTTCTACTGCCTTTAGCAACATCCCTGTTAATGACTGTATTTCCTCTGAAACTTACGCTTTCACTGAATGACCTGCTACATTTCCAGCTTCTGCAGAGTCACCGAGGGTCCAGTAACCCCACCTCCCGCACTTTCCTCCCAGTCTTGCGGTAGTAGCAGCTTCTTGCTATCATTAATCTTTGGCTAGCTTGCCATCCTTTGCCTGATTTTTCTATTCTTACATCCTTTGTGTAATCAATAAGTTTCCCTCTTCTTGGAGTGTTTTCCCCCTTATTGGGTGTGGTTGATATGTTCCCTCTATGATCAATTTCTGCCACCAGAAATATCTGCCATACATGGCAAAGTGTTTCAGGTAGTATAAAGGAATTTTAAGGGAGTGCTGCGATAACTTAACGATGGGTGATATTAATACCAGTCATGAGTTATCAGGTGTGACATTTAACTTGGCCATTAAAGAATAAGGGAGCTTGGAAGACAGAGAATGCAAGTAGAGCCACAATCCTGCAGTGGCTGGATCCAAAACCACATCACAGAAAGTTAACCAGGATGGAAAAAGTGGAGGGCGTTGTCCCAGATAAAGAGGCAAGTTAAAACTCCAAAATAACAACCAAATGAAGTGGAGATAGGCAATCTTCCAGAAAAAGAATTCAGAATAATGATAGCAAAGATGATCCAGGATCTCAGAAAAAGAATGGAGGTAAAGATTGAGAAGATGCAAGAAATGTTCACTAAAGACCTAGAAGAACTAAAGAACAAACAGATGAGTAATACACTAGAAGGAATCAATAGCAGAATAATGGATAAGTGACCCGGAAGATGGAATGGTGGACATTATTGCCACAGAACAGAATATAGAAAAAAAAAAGAATGAAAAAAAAATGAAGACAACCTAAGAGGCTTCTGGGACAACATTAAATGCACCAACATTCACATTATAAGGGTCGCAGAAGAAGACAGAAAGGACCCAAGAAGATATCTGAAGAAATAATTGCTGAAAACTTCCCTAACATGGGAAAGGAAATAGTCAACCAAGTCCAGGAAATGCACAGTCCCAGGCAGGATAAACCCAAGGAGGAATACACCAAAACATATAGTAATCAAAATGATGAAAATTAAAGATGAAGATAAAATATTAGAAGCAACAAGAGAGAAAAATGACAAATATCATACAAGGGAACTCCCATAAGGTTATCAGCTGATTTCCAACAGAAACTCTACAAGCCAGAAGGGAATGGCATGATATATTTAAAGTGATGAAAGGGTAGAAACTACAACCAAGAATACTCTACCCAGCAAAACTCTTGTTCAAATTTGATGGAGAAATCAAAAGCTTTCCAGACAAGCAAAAGTTAAGAGAATTCAGCACCACCAAACCAGCTTCATGACAAATATTAAAGAAACTTCTCTAGGCAGGAAACACAAGTGAAGGAAAAGACCTACACAAAATAATCCCCAAACAATGAACTTTTGTTTAATAATAATAGGATCATATATATAATATAGTAATAATAGAATCATATATATCTATAATTACCTTAAATGTAAATGGATTAAATACACCAACCGAAGACATAGATTGGCTGTGCGAATGAGAACACTCACATGTATGTTCTTCCTCCTACCACAACACTCTACTTAACTCTCCAAATTGTATGTATTATTTTACGTTGTTAGGTTAATCACGTTTACACTATGGCTTGCAATTGTAACTATCTTTTATTTTCTGTCTGGCTATCGATAATGAAAACATGATAAACATCTTTTACTACTGCGATTATGCAACTATTATTTGCCTAATACCATTGTATCACGATTGGTCAACAGAAAAGAATAGAATTCTGTATCACTAAAATTACAATTTAATAGAAAAATTTTTAATCCCTTTTTAAAATCCAGATGCATGACAGAGTTATTCTGGAATTTTTTGAATAATGCAAATGCCCAGGTGTTGCTGCGTGAGTGTGTGCTTAGTAGCTTCAGTTGTGTCCAACTCTCTGCGACCCTGTGGACCATGGCCTGCCAGGCTCTTCTGTCCATGGGATTCTCCAGGCAAGAATACTGGAGTGGACTGCCTTTTCCTTCTCCCAGGTATTGCTATTCTTCTCCAAAGATCCAGATGTGTTTCTAATGAGCAGTTTTGTTTAAAAACAGCTGGACTATGTATATATGATGATCTTTTACTTTTATCTAGTTTGTTTCACTTTTTCTATTTCATAGTTAGTGCTTCCATTTCATTTAGTTTATGTTTTTCAATTTCTCTGTCTCTTTGTTGTTGTTGTTGTTTTTTCTCAAGCCTTTGTCAAACATAGTAGAAAATATTTTGTATACATATATAAATATGTATTTTAGAAAATTTAGAAATTTATTTTAAAAAAAGAATAAGGGAGCTTTGGGGATAAGAGCATTGTGGTTGGGGAATTTGTATAAGCAAAGGCATTATCCATGCCCTTATTGTAAATAATGAGAACCCTGGCCTTATTGTAAATAGTGTGTTGGTAATAAAAGACAAAGTGGATAAGTGTCCAACACTGTGCGCAGAAGTTTCTCAATCAAGATACACCTGAACGTGGGATGTGCAGAGTGTGGGGGAAATTATAGATGGTGGACAAGTCTAAAATGTAAAGTAGGAGGGTACTGGAAGGGGTAAACCAAGATGGGCATATCACGGTCTGACAAAATACCAGCTTAGAGGTTTGGGTTTCATCTTAAGGAAACCTCAGTCACCATTGATGCCCAGTGCCTGGCATGTGAAAGGTTGAGTAAATGAGCAACTACTGACAATTCTGATAAAGGGGAGGGAACGGAGGCATGCCCTACAAAGCTTGCTCTGGCAGAAATGTGGGGTAGCTTAGGGTGGGGAGAAAGGAGAAGGGAGAAGAAAGGACCCGTTAGAAAGCTATTGCAATCAATCATGGACATGAGAAAGACAAGAAGGACTCAGGTCTGTTAGATATTTTAAAAATGGAGTTGCAGATCTCAGATGTGGGGGATGATGGAAAGAGCAGTGTGAAGCTGTCTCTGGAGCCCAGCACCTAAGTGACTAGGGGAGGAGATATTCCACTGAATCAAGCAGAGATCCAAGGACAGCAGGAGTGAAGACGCAGGAGATTCATATTTAGTAGTGACAATTATTTAAAACCCACCCTTGGATCTTCTGATTTTTTTCTTTCTTGTTATTGTAAAGACATTCATTTTTCTTCCAACCAAATAAATTATTCTCTGTCAGCAAGCTAGGGGGGAGGGGATGAAGAAAAAAGATCTCGGTTTGCTCTTGGCTTTTCCTCTGTCTAGTCCAAACACTGGAAATGTCAAGTTTGCACACTAATTAAACATGTCTGTCTTGGACTGCACTTGTATCTTTCACTGAGAAGGTGTAGATTTCCAGGGAGACATTACACATTCATGTTTTCAAATAACAGCATTTTGAAATCTCCCTGTGTGACACAAATACCAACTTTGTGGAAGTGTCTCCTGATTGGAAAGACACCTGTGTAAGGCAGCTTGGGTCTGAGAGAGCCAGGTTGTGCTCAGTCCATGCCCTTTAATTTATTTTCTAGGAGAGCCACTCTGGGAGCCTCTGTAGGGCCTTCCCTGGGCTTTTCTGGATTTCCATGAATTGTACTGCTCAACTGATACCTCCCAAGACTGGGTCTCAGAAACGCTTATTCCCTGGTTAGGTTGAAATTGTCCCTGTCATGATCCCTGGTGTCTGCAATTTCGTCTTTTCGCCAAGACTTTGCAAAGCCTTACTAGAATCTTATATGGGAGGCATCATTATCACCCACATCCCACAGACAAAGAAATGCAGCCTTGAAAGCCTGATAGAATGAGATTCGGTGATTACATATTTTCTATGTGATAAGTATATGCCAGACATGGTTAGATGCTGCAGATACAATTGCAAACATGACCAACATGGTCCCTGCCCACGTGGGGATTTAGTCTGGTGGAGAGAAAGTAAATTATTGGGAAAATGGAGAATCAGAGAGTTTAGATCATTTGCCAGTGACAAGATACTAGTGGTTAAATGGCCATGCCCACTCAACTTCAAATCTTGGATTTGTCTTCTTAGGGAGTAAAACATGGATCTTAAAAATGGGAGGAAAAGTTGTGGGTATCATCTGAATCCCTGCAAAGTCAAAGGACAATGAGAGTTAGAGGGGAAATGGCTGAGACTTATATGTGTGAAAATGCTTATCTTATGCTGCCCAGATTGCCTGGAGGGGCTGACTTGCCTGGAGGAGGCCACCACTGACCTCACCATGGCCAAGTTACCACATGGTGAGGATAAATAAAAGCAGCAAGGCTGTTCAAAGGCAGAGTTTTCAACCAGCATTCCAGGACCTGTTTTAAGTCCAAAAAATCTCATCTTCCCCTTGAACATGGGCACTTTGACTCATCACTTGATCAAGAGTTCCCAGTCTTGGGGATTCCAAGTTCAGTTCAGTTCAGTTTGGTCGCTCAGTCATGTTGAACTCTTTGTGACCCCATGGACTGACACATGCCAGGCTTCCCTGTCCATCACCAACTCCTGGAGCTTGCTCAAACTCATGTCCATTGAGTTGGTGATGCCATCCAACCATCTCATCCTCTGTTGTCCCCTTTTCCTCCTGCCTTCAATATTTCCCAGCATCAGGGTCTTTTCCAATGAGTTGGTTCTGTGCATCAGGTGGCAAAAGTATTGGAGATTCAGCTTCAGCATCAGTGCTTCCAATAAATATTCAGGACTGATTTCCTTTAAGATTGACTGGTTTGATCTCCTTGCTGTCCAAGGGACTCTCAAGAGTCTTCTCCAACACCACAGTTCAAAAGCATCAATTCTTCGGTGCTCAACTTTCTTTATAGTCTAAATCTTACATCCATACGTGACTATTGGAAAAAACATAGCTTTGAAAAACAAAAGCTATAGATCTTTGGGAATTCCAAAGATCTATAATATTTTTTCATGTTCAGGGTGGGGGTTCAAATTAGAACATTAGTAATATGTTTTTATAAAACCCTACTGTCTACTATTCAGAGAAAGAAATGGCAACCCACTCCAGTATACTTGCCAGGGAAATCCCATGGACAAAGAGTTGGACATGATTTAGTGACTAAACAACAACTGTCTACTATTAACAACTCTTGTTAAAGAAAAGACATTTCCATATCAGGTAAAGAGAGGAGGAATAATATCAACAGAAATATGAAATTTAAAACAACTCTTTAAATTGAATTATTTTAGTCATTAAAAAAAAAAAAAACTCCAACTTGTTGTCATTTTTCTCATTTCCCTGTGGGCTATGGTAAAAACTACGCCATGGAGCAGCCCTATCTTTGGACCCAAGCCCAGCAGTTAGGAAGATGGTCTCTAGGTTCCTGTCAGTTGTTCTCTGCTTGCAATGGCCAGGAGACAGTCTGGGGTCTGCAGCTATTCTTCTTGGAAGCGGACCCATCCTGGCAGCATTCCAATCTCAGGGTTGCATCTGGAGACCTCTGTTTGGTCTGCAATCACTGAAATGGCCATGTCCTGCCAAAGCAGCTGTTTCCAAGTCCTCCCACATGGGGGCTGCATTTCCACTGTGTCTGGAGGCTCTTTTACTTGCCACATCAGTCCCCATTGATAGATTCAACCCAGTCACTCTAGGAATGGAAACAAGGCTGTCTGATTAAAAGCAAGAGCCTTTAGTTATACATATATGTCTATCTATTCTTTTCCAAATTCTTTTCCCATTTAGGTTGTTACAGAATACTGAGTAGAATTTCCTGTCCTATACATTAGGTCCTTCTGGTTATCTATTTTATATATATATAGTAGTATGTATATGTCAATCCCAAACTCCCAATTTATCCTTCCCCAACCTTTCTCCTTTGGTAACCATAAGTTTGTTTTCTAAGTCTGTAAGTCTGTTCCAGTTTTGTAAATAAGTTCATTTGTATCCGTTTTTTTTCAGATTCTACCTATAAGCAGTATCATTTGATATTTGTCTTTCTCTGTCTGACTTACTTCACTTGGGATGATAATTTCCAGGTCCACCATATTACTGCAAATGGCATTATTTCATTCTTTTTAATGACTGAGTAGTATTCCATTGCATGCACGTACCACATCCTCTTTATCCATTCATCTGTCGATGGATATTTAGGTTGCTTCCCTGGTTAGGTTATTGTAAACAGTGCTGCAATGAACACTAAGGTGCATGTATCCTTTTGAAACGTGGTTTTCTCTGGATATACGCCCAGAAGTGGGATTGTTGGATCACATGGTAGCTCTGTTTAGAATCTTAAGGAACCGCCATACTATTTATTCTCCATAGTGGCTTTACCAATTTACATCCCCACTAATAGTGTAGGAGTTCCTTTTCTCCACATACTCTCCAGCATTTATTATTTGTAGACTTAAAAAATTTTTTTTATTTTGTGTTGGAATATAGCCAATCAACAATGTTAGGTTGGTTTCAGGTGCACAGTGAAGGGAGGCCACATATATACATGTATCTGTTCTCCTCCAAACTCCCCTCCCATCCAGACTGCCACATAACACTGAGCAAAGTTCCATGTGCTACACAGTAGATCTTTGTTTGCTATCCATTTTAAACATAGCAGCATGATTATGTCCAAGACTTTTTGATGATGGCCATTCTGTCTGGTGTGAGGTGACATCTTATTGTAGTTTTGCTTAAACGTCAACAGTGGCTTTGTGAATCCTCAGCATTGTAAGTAGACCAGATGGAAGAGCAGATCTGTTATCATGAAGGCCAGTGCTCCTCCCCTTCCAAAGGATTCTGCAGTCATGGAGTCACCTACTCTCCTCGGGGATAGGGAGTTGAGGATGGTACTTCCACTGTTACCGCCCCATGAACATGGGAAAGGTCTACTTCACCACTAATACAGTTTGCTTTCCTAGGGTATTTCCATCAGAAAGTCAGTGGTTCAGATGTGCACCTCTTGGCAGAAAGGGAGCCAGCATGGAGGAAGGGGGTTACAGGTGAGGCAGATGTTCTCTGAAGTGGGGTGTGGACGGGAGGAGGCAGTGGGGAAACAAGCAGTTTCCAGGAGGTCATCAGGCAGAGCCCCGGACGGTTAGACAGTATTTGCCAGCCCAGATCTGGACCTGGCTCTGGGGCTTTATGCCAGGGGGCGCCCACTCTCTTCTCTATGTTGTTATCTTTGTTGGCCTCACTGTGAGGCTTGCAGGATCTCACTTCTCTGAGGATCTCTCTGGGTTCCAAGTTGGACCACAGCAGACAAAGCCCAGAATCTTAACCACTAGGCTACCAGGGAAATTTCCTTTTTTTTTTTTTTTCAGCCATACTTCGAAGCTTGCAGAAATCTCCAACCAGGGATTGAACCCATGCCCCTGCAGTAGAAGCAGAGTGAAGTCCAGTTAGTTTCTTGAGATTCCTCCCTCCCTTCCCTGCTCTGTTCCATGTATCATGTGACCTGTAAGAACTGCATTTCTTGTCTTCATAATCTTTGGCTGATAGGGGCTGCCAGTGGAGATGCTGGGGCAGAAAGAGGGAGAAGTTTGTGTACTATCTTCCCCACGCCCCCACTTCTCTCCCCATCAGCTCACTGTGGGCTCGGCTCTTCATGTCAGAGTTCCTGCCAAGCGGTTCTTTCCCTACACTCCTCTCTCTAGTTTGGGGCACCATTTCTCCCCTTCCTCCTTCAGATCCAGGCCAAGTGGACAGTTTCCTGCTGAGCCTGGCTTTAGATATTCTGCTACCCCCTGGTACTTTCTCTACCCCTTGTAAACTAGTCCTTTTATCAATACCCCTCAAGTTACTGACTCCGATCTTTACTACCAGAACTCTGACTGGGTCAAGAGGCTTTAGAAATAGCAGGCAAAAAAAAAAAAAGTTCCCCTGCCTTCTGAGAGTTTACAATGGAATTGGAGATGTAAGCAGCAAACAGAAAGGGAACAGACATTTCTATTCAGCTATATCTTCTATGTGACATTCGCAAGGCATTTATGTGATCAGAGAAAGGGGACAGAATGGACTAGAGCATCAGAGGAAGCTTTTGAGAGAAGGCAGTGACTCAGGTAGGCCTTGAAGTGTGGTCAGTGCTTTGGGAAGTGGGGAAGAGGGCAGTCGCCCACTGGGTGGAAGAACAGACTAAGTAAAGAACAGGGGTCAGAAACACCCTGGGGCATGTGACTCCAAGTCTGAGCATCAGTGGCCTGATTGGAAACAAAGTGGGGGAATAAGAAGGGAAATGTCAGAAGAGGCAGAAGATGCATCGCCAGGCTGGGATTTGTTAGAATCAACAGAACCAAAGTCTGCTTGAGGCCCTTTCTCCCTCATCTGCTCCCATCACTGAGCTCTCAGATCAAATATCATTATTATTATTTTTTTTTGAGAAGCCATCTCTGGTACCCAGCCTCCAAGATTTGCCCCAATGATATCCTCCTCTTGGTATTTACAACGTAGTCCCTTTCCATTGAGTGAGTGGGGTCTGGACTTGGTGCCTTGTATTTAAAGAATAGAATAAGGTGTGTGTGTGTGTGTGTGTGTGGTGTACTTGTGTGTGTCCAAGCCTAGATCATAGAAGGCAGTGTGGCAGCCCTCTCTCTCTCTCTCAGATCACTTGCTCTGGGGGAATCCAGATGCCATGCCGAGAGGCTATTCCCACTACCTTGTGGAGAGACCTACCCAGGAGGAGTTGGGATTTTCAGCCAGTTGCTGTGTGAGTGGGCTTGGGAGCCAATCCCCCAGCTTCCCAGTCAAGCCTCAGATGACTACAGTCCCAGTTGACAGCTTGATTCCAGCCCATGAGAGATCTTGGGTCAGACTTACCCCAGCTAAACCACTTCCAGATTCCTGACCTATAGAAACTGAGAAAATAAACATTTGTGGTTTTAACTTGCTACTTTGTTAAGCAGAAATAGAGGGTAAATGCTCTGTTCCTGATCACAGATATTAAATCCCCACCTCCCTCTCCATACTGCACTTCCCATCACTTTCAGTTATATCCTAAGCATCAGGAGGACTCATTATCCTGGCTCTTGTTATCTCTGTGATCCCTTCTTAGCCCACTCTTCGCCTCACTGTTTCAGCTACACAGCCTTCCTTGCTGTTCCGTGAACACACACACCCATTTCAGCATGATTGTGTTTACTGGTATTTATTTCTAGAAACGTCTTTCTAACCAAGTTATGTGCTTGGTTTGCTCTCTTCCTTCTTTCAGTTCTCTGCCCACAAGTCAGTTTCTGCATGATCCCTTCCCTGACCATCTTATTCAAACTGCAACCACATCTTACCAATGCCATCCTAGCCTCCTCTCTGATTTGCTTTTCTTCATAGGATATAGCCTTTTCATACTGTTCATGGTGTCTCCATGAAAGGACAGAAATGGTATGGACCTAACAGAGGCAGAAGATATTAAGAAGAGGTGGCAAGAATATACAGAAGAACTATACAAGAAAGATTATTTTGACCCAGATAACCATGATGGTGTGATCACTCACCTAGAGCCAGACATTCTGGAATGTGAAGTCAAGTGGGCCATAGGAAGCATCACTGCAAACAAACTAGTGGAGGTGATGGAGTTCCAGTTGAGGTATTTCAAATCATAAAAGATGATGCTGTGAAAGTGCTGCACTCAATATGCCAGCAAATTTGGAAAACTCAGCAGTGGCCACAGGACTGGAAAAGGTTAGTTTTCATTCCAATCCCAAAGAGAGGCAATGCCAAAGAATGCTCAAACTACCGCACAATCACACTCATCTCACACACTAGCAAAGTAATGTTCAAAATTCTCCAAGCCAGGCTTTAACCGTACATGAACCATGAACTTCCAGATGCTCAAGCTGGATTTAGAAAAGGCAGAGGGACCAGAGATCAAATTGCCAACATCTTTTAAACCATTGAAAAAACAAGAGAGTTCAAGAAAAATATCTATTTCTGCTTTATTGACTGTGCCAAAGCCTTTGACTGTGTGGATCACAACAAACTGGAAAATTCTTCAAGGGATGGGAATACCACACCACCTTACCTGCATACTAAGTAATCTGTATGTTGGTCAAGAAGCAGCAGTTAGAACCGGACATGGAACAACAGACTGGTTCCAAGTCGGGAAAGGAGTACGTCAGGCTGTTTATTTTCACCCTGCTTATTTAACTTGTATGCAGAGTACATTATGTGAAATGCAGGCTAGAGGAAGCACAGGCTAGAGTCAAGATTGCCATGGGAAATATCAATAACCTCAGATATGCAGATGATACCACCCTTACGGCAGAAAGTGAGGAAGAACGAAAGAGCCTCTTGATGAAAGTGAAAGAGGAGAGTGAAAAAGCTAGCTTAAAACTCATCATTCAGAAAACTAAGATCATGGCATCTGGTTCCATCACTTCATGGCAAATAGATGGGGAAACGGTGGAAACAGTGACAGACTGTTTTCCTGGGCTCCAAAATCACTGCAGATGATGAGTGCTGTCATGAAATGAAAAGACACTTACCTCTTGGAAGAAAAGCAATGACCAACCTAGACAGCAAAGTAAAAAGCAGAGACATTACTTTGTCAACAAAGGTACATCTAGTCAAAGCTATGGTTTTCCCAGTGGTCATGTATGGATGAGAGAGTTGGACTATAAAGAAAGCTGAGTGTCAAAGAATTGATGCTTTTGAACTGTGGTGTTGGAGAAGACTCTTGAGAGTCTCTTGGACTGCAAGGAGATCCAACCACTCAATCCTAAAGGAAATCAGTCCTGAATATTTATTGAAAGGACTAATGCTGAAGGTGAAACTTCAATTCTTTGACCATCTGATGCAAAGAATTGACTGACTGGAAAAGACTCTGATCATGGGAAAGATTGAGGGCAGGAGGAGAAGGGGGTGACAGAGGATGAAATGGTTGGATGGTATCATCAACTTGATGGACATGGATTTGAACAAGATCTAGGAGTTGGTGATGGTCAGGGAAGCCTGGAATGCTGCAGTCCACGGAGTTGCAAAGCATTGGACAGAACTGAACGACTGAACTGAACTGATAGCACAAGGCAATACCTCACATAGTACATATTTTATTATTTATCCTGTTTGTTGGCATCTTTTCCTATTCAAATTAAGCTTTAAGAGATTGGAGCTTAGAGGTTACTATCTATTTGCTCCCCTATATAATCAGCACTGAGGTCAGTACCTGGAATATAATGGGTATACAGCATTTGCTGGATGAATGACTGTGATATTATCTTTTCTATAAGAGTCTGTATCAGGCAGGATTTTGGCTCACGTGACTTTTGTCCCCTGGTATCGTGCTTATGAACATCATGCTTATAATACAAGTGTTAGTCACTCAGTTGTGTCTGACTCTTTGCAACCCTATGGACTATAGTCCTCTGGGCTCTTTGGGCCCTGAAATTCTCCAGGCAAGAATATTGGAGTGGGTAGCCAATCCTTCTCCAGGGGATCTTCCCAATGAAGGGATCAAGCTCCAGTCTCCTGCATTGTAGGCAGATTCTTTACCATCTGAGCCACTAGGCCTTAAAATAGAGAGGTTACCTTGGATTTTCCACATGGACACAATATAATCACATGAGCCTGTAATAGCAGAGAGTAAGGGCAGAAGAGGCAGTCAAAGAGATTCAAAGCTCAAGAATCTGAGAGAAAGCCTGAGAGAAGAAATGGGGGCAGACTTGAGAAGCTGACAGTGTGGTCCCCAGCTAGCAGTAAGCAAGGACACAGACACTGCAGTCCTGCAACCATAAGGAATGGGATTATGTCAACAACCTCAGTGAGTTTGCAAGAAGGTTCTTATCAGAGCCTCTGGATAAGAACCTAGCTAGCTGACACCTTGATTTTGACTTTGTTATACTTTGATTTTTGCTTGCACTTCTGACCCACAGTTCTGTGGGATAATAAATGAGTGTTGTTTTAAGCCCCTACATTTGTGGTAATGGGTTACATCCATGATATAAAAGTAAAGCAAAGTTCCTTTATTATTAGATAGGGCTTCCCTGGTGGCTCAGCAGTAAAGAATCCAGCTGCCAGTGCAGGAGATGAATGGAGACATAGGTTCGATCCCTGGATCGGCAAGATCCCCTGGAGAAGGAAATGGCAACTCACTCCAGTATTCTTGCCTGGGAAATCTCATGGACAGAGGAGTCTGGCGGGCTAGAGTCCATGGGGTCACAACGTTTCTTTAGCATCCGCTCAGAGCTATTGTCTATCTTGTAGTCCTAGTGTTTATAATAGTGCCTGCACAGAGTTTAATATATATTTGCTGCATGAATGAATGAATGGACCCCCACCTCGCAATGTGGAGGGGGTATTTGTTGGCTTATCTAGAAGTTCACTATGAAGCTCTTGGAAGCCAGGGCCAGTTGTATTTAGCTCCATGGCCTCACTGCCCTGCTCAGACCCACCACAGAAGAAGCAGCAGTACACCACTGGTGAATTTGTGGGCAGCCTAGCACCGAGCCAGAAGTAAAGAGCCTATGTTGCTGGAACTGTTTGCAAAATTCTTACTCTCCCACAGTCTAGAAATCAGATTCTGGCTATACTGGCCAGACTTGCTTCAGAAGCAAGTTTTGGCATCAGATTGAAAGGCTTTTAAAACTATCTGTGTTATCTTGGGAAAAGATTCCACTTCTCTAGACTTCAGTTTCCCCATCTACCAAATGGGAATAACAATAATGTCTGCCTGCTAGAGTGTCTTTGTGGAGATCAATGATACTGTGCTAGTAGAGGACTTTGCATACAGTATGTGCTCAACACACAGCACTTCTTGTTTTGCCTTATGTCGAATAGTGCACTTTGGCGTTTTCTGGGGAAAACTTCAAATGAGTTTTCAAAGAGAATTACCCTGACATGAATGACAAATCTGATCAACAACGTCTGCTTTGGCTTCAGCCGTGGATTTTTCCCAGCCCCACCTGTCTCTGCTTCCACATTCACACCAAAGGGATCAATTTGCTCGAGCCTCAGTCATCCAGAGGTCAATTTACACAAAGTAAATATAACTGATATTAATGGAAACATAACAGTTATAAGACACTTAGCAAAAATTACATACTTCAGTCGATCCATTTAGAAATGATAGAATAGGATAAGTAGGTGATGTTATGAAACCCACACATATACTCACCATACAAACACACATTTGCACATGCACACACTCCTCTGAAAAGGTTAAAGACCCTTAAAGTATCATGGGAAAGGACACAAAATATTGCATGGGGATTTAGAGGCAAGCAATACGAGGAAACATAATGCACTATAAATGAAAGTCATTTATAAAGTGCAACCGGCACCGAGAAAGAAGGGGAAAATGATTAGTCAGCAAAAGTGGGGTATCTTGTTATTTATTTACAGAATATTTCCAGGGACAAAAGAGAATGTGTTTATTAAGGGCCTGCTGGCATACAAATACAAACATATTAATGTCGGGCACTGAGGACATCTAGCTAAATTATTTTCTTCAAACTTGTTTGTTAGTTTTAAGCCCAGAAGATCCCTCTGGCATTCCTTGGAGAGTCTGCTCTCCCATGGGCAGGGATCTCATTTGACTACTGGCCCTGCCCAGCTCCATGGACACATAGCATGGGAAGGGTTACTCCCAGAGGTTGGCACAGCCTCACACTTGCACAGCCCTGCTGTCTTTATTCAAGGGTACTGACATGCCCATGTGCTGGATTTTTCTGCCCTGTCCCTGCAAATAAGCACAGTTTTTTGGTGTCTGAGGAGAGTCACCAGTGGCCCAAGGAGCAATGGATTTGGTTTATTCCCCTAACCTCCTGTTTTCAAAAGAAGAAGTATATGTTATCCAGGTATCAATTGGGGTTTGTTGTGAGCTTACTGGAAGCAATGGATAAATCTGGAAGAAAAATAGAGAAGACCAAGAAGAGAGTGGGTTATATATTGGAAAAGATAGAGTTGCTGGTAGAAAAGAATTGAATGGTTTTGATGGGGAGAGGGGAAGGGATGAAGAGACAAGAGCCTGGACAACCCAGACTTGAAAGAATAAAATGAGATCATGCATGTAAAATGTTCAGTATAATATTTGGCACCTAGGAAATGCTCAAGAAATGATAAGTGATTATTCTTACTATCATTTTTATTATGTAGTAAAAAATATTAACAATAAAGATCTATACCTTTTAATAATCTTTCTCTTATCTAAACAGCTTGCCTGAATTTTAGAAGCATACAGAGTATTTTTTGTCATAAAGATCATGCTTTCTAAGGCAGCACTGCTAGTTCTAAAACAGAAACCCAACTGAGGCCCCATGGGGACAGTTACCCAAAGCAAATATAAAACCAACACCAGCTCTGATATTTAAAGAAGAGGTATTTCCTAAGATGAAAGAGAAATAGAAAAAGTTACATGATACCACCTGATGTGAGGTAGTTTAAAAACTTGATCCCTCTATTTTCCACCCTACAGTAAGAACACAACAATTGCACCCTGATGCAAAGTTCAGTTACTTCTGAACTTTGCAATGGGTAATACAAGCCTAGGAAGTAACTAAAAGTACAGAAGCTTATGATTTAGGAGCTAAAGTTCAGCCTTCAATAAACAGCAAAAAAAAAAAAAAAAAAAAAGCTTGCTTGAGTCCCTAGAAGTGACTAAAGGTAGGACTGAATACCAGACTCCAGACATAATGGACAAACCCCAGGTGTAATGAACATCTATTTCTGCCTGGCCAGTTTCTTCTCTTCCTTCCAGCAACACTCCTCCTAACCCTCCTTTACAGAACCACACCTCTCCCATTGTCAGTCCATCTGCTTCAGAATGTATCTGACTTTACTCCAGTCCCAGAGGGGAGCTTGTGACCCAGGCCCGGCCAATGGAAGCACCACACCCCCTAACTACGGTGATTGGCTCCGGGAAGACCACATGATCTGACTGGAGGCAGTAAGATTCAGTTATGGGACTTTGATTGAAATTACTGAAAACAGACAACCTCCCCTTCTAAAGGAAGAAACAGAGGAGGAACCATTTGAGCTCCCGGGATCCAGCAGAGATTTCAACCAGTTATCTGCTCATGCTGTTATAGCAAAATACCAGAGACTGGGTGGCTCATAGACAACAGATATTTATATCTCACAGTTCTGGAGGCTGGAAGTCCAAGATCAAAGTGCCAACAAATTCACTGTCTAGCCCACTTCCTGATTCATAGCTTGTGCCTCCTCACTGCGTCCTCACATGGGGGAAGGGGCTAGGGCTCTCTCTGAAGCCTCTTTTATAAAGCACTGATCCCTTTCATGACTGAAGCCCCAGGAGCTAATACCATCATGTGGGGCATTAGATGCTCAGTGTAAGAATTTGGAAGAAGAGAGGAACACAGACACTTAAACCATAGCACCAGTGAGTGCATGTATCTATGTCTATGTCTATCTATCTATCTATCTATCTATCTATCTATCTATCTATCTAGCCATCGAGAGGGATCACATTTACATTAATCTGAGTTGGGTTTATGTGATATGCACCTGAAAGAACCTGAAAATCCATTCCCCTCCTGCTCTACCACCCTGTCTCTTTAATGTTGTCGTCTGGGGAGATATTATGGTACAGTGAGCACTAACGGTTTGAGTGTGATCTCAGGGAGAGTCTTCCTGTGTGAATCCAGCACTGGTTCCTGGAACAGGTACTAAGGAGGTGCCCTGGTCTCTGTGCAGAACTGGCTTCGAGAAGGAGGAGGAATGATGGGGAATGGGGTAAGGGAGGTGCTGTCAGCGATGAGCACACTTCTCCTGCAGGCTTCGTGGTGACAAACGTGGTGACATAGCACCTGAGCAGTAAAAGCTCTCAGCTCAGCGTCAGCTCTGCCACAGCAACCTTCGTCCAAAAAGACATGTCACCACAAAGCAGCGATTCTGCCTCTGGGGGACTGTGAGCATCGTGAATGAAAACAACTGGCCGAGGAGTAGAGGGATGGTGACTGATGCAGAGAATATTAAGGAACTAGGAATTGCAAGATCTGAGGTCCAGCTTGGGCTTTTTTTTTCTTATAGGGGTCTTTGAAAACTTTACAGATCTGAATTCCCAACCTGTGACATGGGTATAAAGATCCACTCTGGCCTCACAGCCTTTCCCAAGGCTGAAAAGTGGTTGTCAACAGCAGTGAAAGTTGCATTTTGTGTTTATTGATGTGTCCGTCAGTGTTCAGCACTTTGCCTACCTGTCTTCACTGAAATGTCACAGGATCCCTAGGAGGGAGGTACTAATATTATGTACATTGAGTTGATGAGAAAACTAAGGCACAAAGAAGTGAAGTGATTTTCCCAGGGGCATTTGAACTCACTGTGTGACTCAGGACTACACACCACTTTGTTGCCTAATGTAGTCAAGGAGACCAAGAGACTCTGGAGAGGTGGGCAATGAGATCCAGATGGTCAGAATAAAGCTATACGTGGATTAACTTTTTCTATTTTTCCATTAGGTTTTATGTTATTAGCACAACAATCCTTATTAAAAAGCTTTGGCTTCCTGGGATAACTTATTGTGTTAGTCCAGGCATGTGAGTCATAATAATAAACAATTTTAAAACCTC
This sequence comes from Oryx dammah, assembly GCF_014754425.2. Lineage (NCBI taxonomy): Eukaryota > Metazoa > Chordata > Mammalia > Artiodactyla > Bovidae > Oryx > Oryx dammah. Next base: position 47,097,162 of record NW_024070197.1, read on the forward strand.
AGTGACCAAACACAGAATTTTATATCTCAGTCAGATAACACTCTATGAGTATTTGGTTGGTGACCTTTCATAAAGTCACCAGGGGCACAGAATGTTTCTACCTTATAGCTTTACTGTCCTCTGTGGTCCTGAAAGACAGGATAAGAGAGAGAGACTTGTATCTGCAATGGTTTTTGTGGACCAGGACAAGTAGCCAGCTTCACATTGTGTACATCTTATTGGCCTGGTGCAAGACCATGCCTGACAGGCACAGAGACGGTGCCCATAATCTAGCTGTGTCCCAGAAAGAAGTGGGTCTTGTTCATTTTGAAGTATGGCAAAACCAATACAATATTATAAAGTAATTAACCTCCAATTAAAATAAATAAATTTATATTAAAAAATAAATTAATTAATTAAAATAAAAAAAAAAAAAACCAGACTCTTTTGGTTTACAAACTCTTAGGAGATCTTATCAAGTTTGTGTGGCCTATGTGAACTGCCCTGGAACAAGGATGTCTTCAGCCCAGTCCTCAAATTGATACTTTGAATAAGACTTAATGTATGCAAGAAAGGAAAACAAGACAACATCTCAGCAAAACATCTGACAATCCCATCTGTGGTAGATGGTGCGTTGTGTCACCCAAATTGCTTCCTTAGGACTAAGGCACTCATTCGCCCGAGCTGTTGGCAGAGTTGTTGGCAAGCAGATCTCAGCTGAGTTGTTGTTATGGGATTGCCCTCAGATGAAAAGAGCCATCGAACCCAAGGTCGTAGCCTAAAAAATGTACCTCAGTGTGGGACAGGGGGGTGACCCCAGTTCCAAAGTCCTCTGGCATTTAGCTGAAATCTTTCATTTTATTTTTAAAATTAGTTTGTTTTAATTGGAGGATAATTACTTTAAAATATTGTGGTGGTTTTTGCCATACATCAGCAAGGATTGGCCACGGGTATACATGTGTCTCCCCATCCTGAAGCCCCTCCCGCCTCCCTCCCCACCCCATCCCTCTGGGTTGCCCCAGAGCACCAGCTTTGGGTGCCCTGCTTCATGCGTCAAACTTGTACTCGTCATCCGTCTTACATATGGTAATGTACATGTGAGATCTTTCATTCTAAGCCCATCCTTTCACCCAATCCTATTCGCCATTTTCCAGCATATATGGTCCTCAAGATACTCTCGAATGAACTACTTGTGGGCACATTTCCATTTCAGTCTGTGTCCCTGGAGGCCCAACTGAAGGCAGCTGGTGCCAAGAGCCGTGTGAAGAAGCACAGCTGGGTTTGAGGGGTCTGTCAGCCTGCTGACTGGCTGACAATGCTACAGCCCCCTCTGCTTGTGGGCAGAGCGTGGATAACCCACTGAATGCTACAGCAGTTAAGAACGCTAGTGCATTTATAGGCTAAGATGATGGTGGAAGAGAAACTGCTAGCAACGTCGATATCTCAGACTTGTGAGAACTGGAAGGGAAGTACTAACTGTAAGGATTGGGATTAGATAGCTCTTGTGGTAATCTATGCACTGGAAAAAATACAGTGAACGGCTGAGGCTGTCTGATTACCAACTAAAGGCTACACTGAAAACCAGACTGTGTCTTCTGTGAAAGAGTTTCTCATCCTTTGCAGCCAAAGGCTTAAAAGTTAAGGACCAAGCCACACATTTAATTACCAAAACATTCAGATTCACAGGTATCTGAATTTAGGCAAATGAGCTCTGAAAGAGGCAGGGTTAGGAAGGAGTGGGACTCTGAGATGTGGGATGTGGTAACATCTGACATTCAAAGGTTGGGATCTATAGATCCCTTAGAACATTCTGTGATGAAAGAAGTTGTCCTTTCTCCCTTACCTCACCCCCATCCCCTGGCAAAGTGTAGCAGATCTGACTTGCTTGATGATGATGTAGAGGATTCTGCCTCACAAGAAAACATGCCCCCCTCAGGATCGACCTTCACCTCATTTCCTTGCCACCAGACAAATTACCAGGGCTAAGTTACAACCTAACTCAGCAAAGGAACCACTGGGCTTACAAAGAGAGCACAGACCTATAACCGGAAGAGGCTGCAGGACCTAGTAAACATTTCCTGGCAGGAGATAGGAGAGTAAGAATGCTATCTGATACTGAGGATCCTAGATGGAGGGGACAGTTGGATAAGGGAGGACTTATCAACATAGGCGCATTAAAGAGAGCAACACAGTGTTAGAATGGAAACATGGATAGAATAAACATGCATGCTCAGTTGCTCAGTCATGTCTGACTTTGCAACCTCATGGTCTGTAGCCCACCAGGCTCCTCTGTCCATGAATTTTCCAGGCAAGAATACTGGAGTGGGTTTTCATTGCCTACTCGAAGGAACTCCCTGACCCAGGGAGCAAATCTGTATCTCTTGCACCTGCTACATTGGCAGGTGATTCTTTACCATTGTGCCACCTGGGAAGCCCTGGATAGTATAAAGATAAATAGTAAATAAAAATGCCAGAATTTCTAAGGCAATTCAGAATGAAGGGATCAAAAGGCTTAGGGAAGCGGTCAACCTAGAGTGGCTATATTAGATAAAGCCAAAATATTCCTTCAGCCAGCTCTGTTTGGTAGGTGAAAGCAGACAACACTGTTGGCCAAAATGATGAGACTTGTGCTGGTAAGAGGGGTATGCACACTGCTGAGTAGTACAATGATGGCTAACTTCTGTAGTCCAGCATAGTGATGGAAAATGCTGTACCAGAACTGGGCTCCTTGATAGCAATGGGGGTGGTAGAATCTTCAGACACCAGAGAAGGCAGTGTCTGCTGTGGTGTGGCAGTGTTCACCTGTAAGATGCAAGGCAGGTACAATCAAATCAGAGTGACAGCTGAGAGACTTGATTCTCAGAGAGCTGTGAGCATTGCTAATAGAACTCAGCATTCCTATGGGTGAGGCGGATGGACAGTCAACAACTATATTGCTCAACCTATACAATCAAAAGTCTTCCCTGGTGGCTGAGATGGTAGAGTCTGCCTGAAATGCAGAGGACAGGAGTTTGATCTCTGGGTCAGAAAGATTACCTGGAGAAGGGAATGGTTACCCATTCTAGCATTACTTCTACAGGGACTCACAGCACCATCACACTGCCTTATTAAAGTGGGACACCTGGAGTTCACTGGAGTTGTGACCCAGGTCTAGGCTATATTGGATGCACCGGGTCCCCAGTGCCATCCAGGAGTCATTTCCCCAGTTCCCAAATGTGTAATGAGAGCTGTTATGTTAGGTAATGGTCAGTAAGAGCCCTCACAGTGGAAAGGCCAGGGGGAAGTGCCTGGCACTGCCCCCCATCCCGTTCTTCAAGATGGTAAATCAAACAGACATAGAGAATAGACTTATGGACACGGGGACAGGGGATGAGAGGGTGAGGTGTGTGGAAAGAGTAACACGGAAACTTACATTACCATATGTAAAATAGACAGCCACACGGAATTTGCTGTTTGGCTCAGGAAACTCAAACAGGGGCTCTGTATCAACCTAGAGGGGTGCGATGGGGAGGAAGATGAGAGGGAGGTTCAAAAAGGATGAGAAATATGTATACCTATGGCTGATTCATGTTGAGGTTTGACAGAAAACAGCAAAATTCTGTGAAGCAATTATCCTTCAATAAAACATAAATTAATTTTTTTAAAAATGTCAGAAGCCAGGTGAATGACAAAAATCAGCAACAGCCTAGAAAACTCATCCCCATCATACTCCGATTCACGGGCTTGGCCCCTATAAAAACCAGACAAAACTTGGGAGGTTGAAAACGTATAATGGTAAACTCAAGTAGGTAGCAATCCTAATTAAAGTTGTTGTGCTAACTGTGGGATCTTTGCCAAAGCAGAGTAACTCAGTCTCAGTTACAAGGTATGGTGTTATGTGTTTGGTGAAAGAATGTATTCTTTTCCATTCCTGTGAGTAAAGTGTAAGAAACAGTTGACATTCTCTTGAGACAGGAAGTAGCTTACATTTACAGTCTTGCTTGGGGCAAGACGTGCCCATCTTGTGTTATAATGGAGCTCAAAATGATATGGACCATCCAGACATTCAGCAGGATATTGTATCAGTCACTTTATTGGTGACATCATGTTAATCATACCAGATGAGTTCATGCCTCCATCCTTCTCAAGAGGGTGGAAAACAAACCCTACAAATATTTAAGACCTACCATATTAGGGAAGATTTTTTTTAGGCATCCAGAGGTTGGAAGAAATCTGACCTATCCCATCCAATCCCAAGAGAAAAAAAATTGCATCTCCTACTTCCTTTCACCAAGAAAGTACAAATCCTGATTGATCATTTTGGGTTCTGGAAGCCACATATTCTATAGTTAGGAATATCGCTATGACCTATTTATCAGGTTACATGAAAAGCTGCCAATTCTGAGTAGGGCCAAGGGCAGGAAAGAGCTCTTTTGTGGGTTCAGGCTGTGGTGCAAACAGCCATATGACCCAGCAGACCCCAAGTTATCAGAGGTGTCTGTAGTGGTTCCCAGGATTCCACCTGGAACTCATGTCAAGTCTGTAGAACCTTAGCTTCAAGAGAAAAGCCATGACATGTGCAGCAGAGAATTATACACCATGCAAGGAATACTTCTGGCATGCTGCAGGCCTCTGGCAGACATCATGGCCATGGGATATAAAGTGATCACAGAACTAGGCACGAGCTTTGTGACCTGGATTCTGTCACATCCAACCAACTATGAGCAATTCATTGTTTCATTGAAGAAGTACATCCAGCCACGATCGGGGACAGAGGCACAAGTAGGCTGCATAAGTGTGTGACCAGAACTCCCACATATCATACCTATTGCAGGCATCGCTCCCTCAGTTCATATATATATATGGCCACATGGGAATTCCTCATGACCAGCAGACAGGGGAAGAAATCGCTGAACTCGGCTCATAGATGCACTAGCCTGGGATGACAGTGCGAGCTGAAAATGGATTGCTGATCAACGACAGCCCCATTTAGTGGTGTTCACATAAAACAGAAATGAGACAGAAATCCTCCCAATTAGTGGAATATTGGACATTGCACTGGATTATCCACTTTGAGTGAAAAGTGGCATGAATTGTGTGGGCTGCTGGACAGTGGGAAAGAGCTAGGTCAGGCATCTAAAAGGGGAAAAATTGAAAGATCAGGATCAGGTTGGTTGGAGAAGGAGGCATGTGGATATAAACATGCAAATATAAAGTGTCAGGTTTTTCTATCTCATATTAACACTCCTTAGAGAGATTCATCACGGACAAGCTACTAAACAATCAACTAAACAGAAAGTCTTGTCCTCAACAAATGACGTCATTCAGCCTCTGCCACCAGCTGGCTGGGTGCTGCACAAGGGGCACGCGGGTGGAGTAGCCATAATGGCAGTGAGGGGGTGCATGAACCCAACAACCTGGGCTCCCGCTCACCAAGGCTGATCTACCTGCTGCCACTGCCAGATGTCAGCCTGCTAACAACTAGACCGATACTGAGTTCCTAGTATGGCACCATCCCTTAAGGAAAACAACCTTTCAACAGTGGACCCCTTCTACCCAGAAGAGACATTGATTCCTCTTGGCTGGAATTCACACATATTCTGGGTAGAAGTTTGCCATTTCTGCTGTTGAGACCTCAGGCAGTACCTCTATCTGAGGCTGAGTGCCTAGTTCATTGACGTACGTGTGTGGGTGCTAAGTCACTTCAGTTGTGTCCAACTCTTTGTGACCCCATGGACCATAGCCCACCAAGATCCTATGTCCATGGGATTCTCCAGGGAGGAATACTGGAGTGGATAGCTGCTCTCTTCTCCAGGGGATCTTCCTGACCCAGGGATCAAACCCCGCATCTCTCACGTCTCCTGCATTGGCAGGCGGGTTCTTTACCACTAGTGCCTCCTGGGAAGCCCTCATTGACATGGGCTCCCAATAATACTATCCCCAATAACACTACTCCCCAAAATACCACCCCTATAAAGGACCCTATAGCAAAAGAGGTATGGGTATGAGCCCATGACCATGTGATCTTCTAGTCCTATCAAAACTGCAACCATCTGGAAGACATGGAAAGGCTTTTTGAAAGTATAGCTGAGGCACCAGTTTGATGATGCTACCCTGGGAGGATGGAGGCATCATCCTCTAGGTCACAGCAGACACCCTGAATCAATGGCCATTTCTCTATGATGCTATACTTCCAATGGGTCTGGGAACCAAGGGGTGGGAGCGGGAATTTTCCTACTTGTCATGCCCTCAGAACTGGACCCACTGGGGGAATTTGTATTCTTGTCCCCATGACTCTGCACTCTGTGAGGCTATTGGTCTAGTTGTGAGAAGAGGAATGAATGTTTTCAGTAAATGACATAGCATGAGGCTCACTCAACTTCAAGGTGTGACTGGTGTTTAGTCACTTTGGACTCAAGCAAGTACAAGTCTCTCAGTCCTGTCCGACTCTTCGCAACCCCAAGACTATACAGTCCATGGAGAATTCCTATTCTGGGAGTGGGTAGCCTTTCCCTTCTGCAGGGGATCTTTCCAACCCAGGAATCAAATCCAGGTCTCCCGCATTGCAGGTGGATTCTTTACCAGCTGAGCCACAAGGGAAGCCCAAGAATACTGGGGTGAGTAGTCTATCCCTTCTCCAGCATATCTTCCTGACCCGGGGATTGAACCCAGGTCTCCTGCATTGCAGTTGGATTCTTTACCAACTGAGCCACAAGGGAAGTCCGAAGCAAAGAGAGAACCAGTCACATAAGGGAGGCCATTCTAGCAGGAATATTGACCCTGATCGTCTGATGGAGGTCACATTGGCATTAAAAAATGGCAGCAGAAAAGAATTTGTATGGTATCCTGGTGATCTATCAGAGTGTCTCAGTACTTTGTTTCTCCGTTTTGATGGAAAATGAAGAACTACAGCTTCCTTAACCTGGTTAAGATAGGGGACTCCTCAGGAACGAGGGCCTGGGTCACCCAAGTAAGCCACCAGGCCAGTAGATGTGCTAATCCAAGGGTGAGGGGAATCTGGGATGGAGTGGAGAAGAGAAGGAGTGAGGATCAGCTGTGCCTTGGAATCAGCTCTAACTGCAGGATTGTAGTTCTTGCCACTAACCCTCCTCTCGTGAATTTCCCCAGAAAAACGAACCAATCAGAATCTTGGAGAAACTATCCCAGGAACTTGTTATATAAAGTATATCTAAATGTTATAATGGTCCTAGAATAATGGTCTTTAGTGGGTTTTTTGGTGTACCACCCAGATTTTCCCTTTAGGAGGACTGGGGCTCTCATTCTCCAACTACTGGGAATTTTGGAGACCAATGGTATCAGCTGAGTCCCTCTCCAGGAGTTGCCCTCACCCAATATCACACACCATCTGGAGAAGGGATGTGTGGCCTATATCCAATGATTTTCTGATACAGCTCTAACAGCCTAGTCCTCTTATCTTGAGACAACTCTGAAGAGCCAACTCAGCTCCAAAGCTCTGTACAGAAATTCAACTCCATCCTCTACCTGTTTCTACTGCCTTCACTCCCCAGTAGGTGTTGCTCTTTGAGGGTACTCCTCAGTTAACTTCCTGCACGTGCCCAGGAACCAGACCTCCCAGTCTCAGCCAGTTCTGTGAAAGCCACTGTATAAGTTGGGCAGTGGGAGTAACATTATCAGGGGAGTCAAGACATTTTACCCTCACCTTTGTTCATGGCCCCTTCTGTTCTCTCTTTGATTTTGGAACATCTCATGTTACTCCACCCACCAGCTCAGAAGATGCAGGCATTCCTGAACATCTTAGCATCAAAGGCATCACATGGTCCCTTCCCTTCGGGTCTAATATCAGTTGAATGAAATAAGAGAAAATTTCATAAATCTAACATATCAACTTGGGAAAGGTGAAAGGCAAATAGCGAAGAAAAAAAATCAATTGTGTATTATCATTCAGAGAGGTATTATCCTGGGAGAGTTTGGGGGGTTTTCTGCTCACAAGGCATGGGAATCATTTTCTTTCAACAGTAATTCTTGGTGAATTTCAAAAGTTGGAAAGAGCTGAATATAGATGATAAGAGCAGCCCAATAGTCCCTTTGGAACCCAGCTGTTAGCAGTCGCCTCCAGGTTCTGTGTTGGTCTAGCCTAGGAGTGCACAGAACCTATGGAAGCAGAGGTGTAGGGCTCTCCTGGGTACTTTTGCACAATCCAGGGATGTCGGTTAGGGAGAGTCAGCACTCCCTTTCCAGCACAGATGGTGTGAGATCCTATGTAGTGCTCCAAGATCCTTTGCAGCATAATCAGGCAGATAAATACCCATGTCTTCATTTTATTTTTTTAACTTAAATTTTTAACATGAAGGGGAAAGTATTGCCTCATATAAATGAAAAGTCTGGAGCATAGGGCTGCAGTCAAGGCTGGATCCAGGTGCTGAAGTCATTAGGACTTCACCTCCATTCCTCTCTTGTCTTTGCTTTGCTCTGTGCTGGCCTCATGCAGGCTACCCTACAGGGAGGCAAAGATGGCCCCCAGCAACCCCTAGTGTACATCATCCGTGGTGCCTACAGCCATTCATTGTCTCTTGTGACTTCATCTACTTTTCCTGGTTCCTGGCATTTGGCTCCTTTTGACTAACTGCTATTTTGTAATTTCCCATCCCAGATCTCATAATTTGTCTTGTTCTCTTACCTCGTGGCTCTCAGACTGGGTCAGACAGGTCTCCGAGTCTCTGTTTAACTTGGTTCACACGTTTTAAGTTGAACAAATGAACAATTAATGATTTTAATTCTTTCTTGCAGGAGAAATTCCATCCTGTTCTTTAACCATGTTTGCTCAGTACAGGAAGAAATCCATATTCTCATATGGCATTATTTGAAGTAGGAATGGAGGAGGATGGGTGGGTTTTGAAGATCTGAAGGAGGAAGTGGTATTACAGGGGTACTGCCCTGGTCTTTGCTCATCCAAATGTGTGCCCTTTTCAATGCAAAAGCGATCATTGTCCACTTGCTACCAGATCCATGGGTGACATTGTGCAAGGATTGGTATTTGTTTAAGAGAAATCTCCCCGACTGACCCAATTCCTGTAATGCATTATAAAAATGACAGAAGTAATATTTTTGTTCTTGTTTCACTTTCATTCATCTTATTTGATCAGGGCTGAGCAAAACTGACATCTCATCAAACTCCAAAGTGTGTTTCAGCACCAGGTTCATCGGAGGGTGGCATTTAAAACACAGACGTTGCAGGAACAAATGTATTTGCCAATCCCATCCAGTGATGTAAACCTGACCTTTCTCCTGTAGATTTATTGACACAGGCCTGTTTGGTATCATATTTCATTATTGTGCATAGAAGGATTGAAAGTTCTCTGGGAAAACAACTCAGTTGGGGCCAGAGTGGCCAATATGTCTTCCTTTCACGGTGAGAAAGAGGGAATTAGAAAGTCAGGTGCTGGTGGGATTAGCGCATTTCCTCAAAGAGTGTCTTTAATTAAAAAACACCCAGAGCCAAAGGTATGAAACTGGAAGAAATTTCCTTTTGGCAAGTGGCTAAAGCAAAGGAATCACATCCAAGGTTGCTGTCATTTACTTGTTGTGGGCACCTCACAGGTTCCTTACATCAGGGAGCTCTGGGAAGTGCTCCCCACACAATGCAGAAATCCATCTCTGATACAAACTCACTCAATCTGCTCTGATACGCTCAAATGTTAGAGACCCACCACTTCATCAGGCCAAATTTGCATTTGTGTGATAAAGTCTCTGAGTCCAGTTATTCTTCTAGGCATCTGGGATATAGCAGTGAACAAGAGATCCCTGTTTTTGGAGTGTTTCAATCTTATAGAAGAAGGTAGTTTATAATTTAATTTTAAAAAACAGTATAAATAGGATAGTCATAGAAAGTGAGGGGTGTCTGTTATTGTGTACAATAGAGAAAGGTAACAGAATGGCTGCGGTGAGGAGGGGTGATGAATTAGCACAGATTGCTCAGGGGAACCCTCCTAAGGGAGAGAGTGAGCGTTAGAGCTGAGACATGATTAATGAGATGGCTAGTGATGTGGGAGCTAGACAGGAGATTGTTGCAGGTAGAGCACAGCACAAGAGCAAAGGCCCTGAAGTGGAAAAGGCCTGGCAGAAATATCTAGTGTGGAGTGTGCTTGGAGTTTTAGGAGTGAGGAAGAACAGGCTCTGAGATAAGCCCAAGAGGTTAACAGAGAGTGATTAAGTAAGCCCACCTTAGGAGATTTAATTGATTGTGACCAGGTAGCTATTGGAAGTTGTTAAGCAGAGGAGTGACAGCAATTGATTTAGACTTTTTTCTTATTGAAATATAGTTGATTTACAATGTTCTATTAGTTTCAGATGTACAACAAAGTGATTCAGTTATACATGCGTATCTGTTTTCTTTCAGATTCTTTTCCCTTACTCCCAGGCCATGGACCAGTACCAATCCATGGCCAGTTAGAAACTAGGCCACATAGCAGGAGATGAGCTGCAGACGAGTGAGTGAGGGAAGCTTCATCCGTATTTATAGCCGCTCCCCATTGCTCACATTTCCCATCTGAGCTCCACCTCCTATCAGAACAACAGCGGCGTTAGATTCTCACAAGCACGTGAACCCTACTGAGAACTCCACTTTCGTTCATTAGAGGGATCTAGGTTGTGAGTTCCTTAAGTGAATCTAATGCCTGATGATCTGAGGTGGGGAGTTGAGGTGAAGATGCTAGCCTTGGGGAGCGGCTGCAAATATAGATTATCATTAGCAGAGAGGTTTACCTGCACAGAGACTACAATAAATCGATCACTTGCAGACTAATATGAAAATCCTATCAAGTGGCAAGTGATCATGGGTTGCATAATCGGTTCATTATATATCACAATGTAATAATAACAGAAATAAAATGCACAACAAATGTAATGCTCTTGAATCATCCTAAAACCATCTCCCACTCCGATCCATGGAAAAACTGTCTTCCACAAAACTGTTCCCTGGTGCCAAAAGTGTTGGGGACTGCGGCCTTATAGATTATCACAAAGTATTGTGCTATACAGCAGGTCCTTTTGGTTATCTATTTTACCCATTGTTGTTGTGCTTAGTCACTCAGCCATGTCCAACTCCTTGTGACCCCATGTACTATATGTTAATCCCTCCTAACTTATCCCTCCTCCCTTTTCCCCTTTGGAAACCATACATTTGTTTTCTATGCCTTTGGGTCCATCTCTGTTTTGCATTTAAGTATATTTATATAATTTCTTTTAGATTCTACACATAAACCATATCATATTATTTGTGTCTTACTTTGTCTGACTTACTTCATTTAATACGATAATCTCTAGGTCCATCTGAGTTGCTCCAAATGAATTATTCATTCTTTTATATGACTGTATAATACTCCACTGTATAAATGTACCACATCAGATTTAATTGACAGTTGATTTAGACCTTTAAGGGTTACTCTGATCGTAGAGTGGGTGCTGAATTGGAGGAGAACAGGTTGGTAATAACAGAAACAGCTGTGTGGCTGTTGAAGCAGTTTGAGCAAGATGTAATAGTGACCTGATTCCTGTGATGAATGGAGCCAAAATCTGTATGTGTAAATAAGGTCTTCCCTCACCCCCAGCCCCAGCCATGGAGGCAGAGTGACTCAAGCTCTTCCCTGTCACTTCAAGCACTTGGTGGCAGTGTTTATGATTCCCTATTACCTTATCTTCTCTGGGGAAAGAAATCCCATTTCTTCCAGTTCTCTTCTATGTGACAAGATTTTAAATCTCCTTCATCACACTTATCACTCTTTTCCTGGATCTGCTTCATTTCCTTCATGTCTCCCATTAAATATAAAGCCCCTGTGTGTGTGCATGCTAAGTTGCATCTGACTCTTTGTGACTATAGCCCACCAGGCTCCTCTAACCATGGGATTCTCCAGGCAAGAATACTGGAGTTGGTTGCCATGCCCTTCTCCAGAGGATCTTCCCCACCCAGGGATCAAATTCTCATCTCTTACATTTCCTGCATTGGGAGGCAGGTTCTTTACCACTAGCACCACCTGGGAAGCCCAAATATAGAGCCCAACACGGAGCAAAATATCTTATTTGTGGAGTATCAATTTGCATCTGACCTCTGCACTGTGCTTCAGTATCTGGATTCTACCTCTAGCTGAGAGGCAGATCACTGGACCAGTGAGGTTCAAGTCAGTCAGTGTGCCCCATCTCCCCACTGTGATTTGTCCAGACTTGATCACATGATCCAATCTGAATGAGATGCAGATGGGCTCTGGTTGGGATGCTGGGTTAAGATTCTCATTCTTTACCACTGAATTCAACTGGAAATACAGAAGCCCATATTTGAGAGTTTCCATCAGGCAGCTAAAGACCACAGAAGGAGAGTTTGCCTGAGAATAGACCTTTCCAGTAAGCCGAGCGAAGTAGGGTGGGGGTAGGGAGGTAGAATGGAAGATTAAGGCCTGGCATTGGCACCCTGAATCAAGCAACTTCTGAAGTCTAATTCTGGATAATTAAGTTCATCAATGGAGAAGGCAATGGCACCCCACTCCAGTACTCTTGCCTGGAAAATCCCATGGACAGAGGAGCCTGGTAGGCTGCAGTCCATGGGGTCACTGAAAGTTGGACACGACTCAGTGACTTGACTTTCACTTTTCACTTTCACGCATCGGAGAAGGAAATGGCAATCCACTCCAGTGTCCTTGCCTGGAGAATCCCAGGGATGGCAGCGCCTGGTGGGCTGCCGTTTATGGGGTCGCACAGAGTCAGACATGACTGAAGTGACTTAGCAGCAAGTTCATCAGTGCATTTTTTCCTCTCTCTACTTAAGCCAGTTGGGTCAAGTTTTCATACACCTGCTATCAAAGAATCTTAACTGACAGACAATCAGAAAAGAGCAGAGCCATGACCTCCCTTGAACAGGTTACTGTACCCCATTTGATGCTGCCTAAACGTGTCACCTCTGCGTAGCCACTGAATTGTCCTGTCTATTGTTTGAGCTTATAGCCAATGAGGGCTCACATCTTCCTGTTCAGCAATTTCTTTCTCAGTTTCTCTCTGAGACATCTTCTGAGGGTTTATGTAAAGCCCTTTTATGAATTTAGTATTTATTAGGCCTCCCTCTTGCACTTGACATGTATCCATTTTTGCCTGAGATGCAAACTCCTGAGAACCCAATATTATGACTCATTTGGGGAGAAACAGCAAAGAGAACCAATAAAACCTAACAAAGCTAAGTCTAATCATTGCCAAAAACACCCATTTGGCTCGCTAATGGGTCAAAGGGGAGGGGTCTGTGATAGCTCAGAGCTTTCGCCTTTCACAGTCATTCCTGTGATGCCTGGAAAGCCTTCCATTAAGCTACACAGCTCAGCCATTTGTAAGGGGCCCCCGAGAGTCGTGTCTGTGTTTTGGCTTTTGCAGCTTAACTGGATGAATTCAGAGTGCTTGGTGCTCAGGAATGGACCAACTGCCTTGAGGCAACTGTGAGCCTCCAAGCCCAGCTCTCAACCCTCCTGACAAAGTGAGCCACCATTATGAGAAAAGGAAAATACCCAACTCTATTACCTTAGACAGACAAAGAGGGTGTGAATAACTAGTTTACAGTGCCTCATACTGAGAGCCAGAAGGGCCATTTGGAGGCTGCTAGTCCTACTGGGGAAACTGAGGCCTAGAGAGGGTTAGAATCTTCCCCAACGGGAGTCCAGTGAGTTAGCAGCTGAGTGATCCTGGATTAGAGCCAAGGTCTTGTGTTACTTAAGCTACCAGAGTGACAGAATGGTTAAAAATAACCACAGACACAGCTACTCACCATACAGGATGTCTTCTTTCTTAGGGCATGACAGCTGGGCCACCCAGTGGGTGGGGAGACCCCCCTGTTCACACAGGGTATCTTGGAGACAAAATTCCTAGAGATGAGATGTAGGGGGCTTGTGGCTTCTGGCTCAGAAGGCAGGATAACAGCCTTCTAATCCCAATACCATCAGAGCAAATTGCATCACCTCCAAACCTCACTTTATCCATCTGCAAAGTTTGTACAAATAATCACTCTTATGTGTCAGGCATTGCCTCATCACTTTATGTTATGAACTCCTTTAAGCCTTATAACAATTCTGTGAAGTTTTGCCTTTACCTCCAAGCCAAAGATGAGGAAATAGAGTATAGTACAGGTAAAGTAAGTGGGCCAAGATGACCGAACTCAAATCCAAACAGTCTAGCTCTAGAACTGGCTTTTACTCTCTATGATAAAATTGTCAAATGATAGTAATTAATAGTAAAATAATCTAAATAACACAATGCATCCCTCATAGACCTGGTCTTTTATTTGCTATATTCTGGTGCTTTGACACAACGAGCCTTGCTAACTTTCATGGAATTGCCCCACCCAGGATCAGCCGATACCTAGAGGTAGTAAACAACTCTCTTGGGGGTGTGCTGTTCAAATAAAAACCAACCTACCCAGAGACCACACCCTCAATCTGCTCCTTCACCAAGCTCTCATACTGCAGGCTAAACTCCTGCCCTAATCATCGAGGGCCAGGCAACAGACCACTAGAACAGCCCCTATATTCCAGGGTCCACTGAAGTCATTCAGATCCTAAACGTGCTTGTCCTGACTTTCTCTTTCCTTCTTGCAAAAACCACAATGAAGCCTTTGGTCACAGGGTCCCCCTCCCCCTTTACCTCCTAACCGGCCCTGGTGCTTCCTTGTGTGGCCCCTGTGGTGTGGTGTGCCCCCATCTCTTGTGAACTGTGAGAAACAAACTATCTTTTCAACAACCATCATCTCTTGATCTGTTGAACTTATCATATCCCCAATTTTCTATCAATACACTATATTTTAAAACAATAAGTGAAAGCTCTTTGCATAACGTAATGCTGAGAAAATATAAGTTATTGTCCCCATCCATTCAGTAATATATACTGAGAGTTACCAACTTTGTGCCTTATATTTTACACAGATAATTTCATTTAATCATTAGTGCTGTGATGGTAAAAACTAGGAGTTACTACCCCTACTTTACAGATAAGACTGAGAATCAACAGATTTGAGCAGTTTGGTTGGTCACCCAGCTAGTAGATGGCAGCTTCCAGACTTAGCTCTCAATTTGTCTGATCTTAAAACATCTGTCCCCTATTCCAAACATAAGGGGACTCAAAGAGGACCCTGAGAACTTCAAACCAGAGAGAATACGAAAACTAACAGAATCCCAAAGAGAAGTCTTCTGCTTCTTCCCTACTAAGTCAACTTCCCTTTGTGTTACATCTTATTTTCAAAACTTATATTGGAGTAGTCTTGTTTTACACAATTGTGTTATTTTCTGCTGCACAGCAAAATGAATCAGTTATATGTATATATTTATCCCCTCTTTTACGGACTTCCTTTCCATTTAGGTCACCATATGGCATTGAGTAGAATTTCCTGTGCTATACAGTAGGATCTCATAAGGTATCTATTTTACACATAGTAGTTGATATATGTCAATTCCCATCTCTCAATTTGTCCTACCCTCCCTTTCCCTCACTTGGTAACCATAATGTTATTCTCTAAGTCTACGTCTTTATTTCTGCTTTACAAATAAGTTCATCTGTACCATTTTTCTAGATTCCACATATATGTGTTATTATATGATATTTGCTTTTCTCCTTCTGACTCACTTCACTCTGTATGACAATCTCCAGGTTTATACAGCCACTGTAGAGAAAAGTATGCGTGCGTGCATGCTCAGTTGCTTCAGTAGTGTTCAGCTCTTTGTGACTCCATAGACTGTAGTCCACCAGGTTCCTCTGCCTAGGGAATTTTATAGGCAAGAATACTGGAGTAGATTGCCATTTCCTCCTCCAGGGGATCTTCCCAACCCATGTCTCCTGAACTGCAGGCAGGTGCTTCCCTCACTGAGCTACCTGGGAAGCCCTGAAGTATAGTATGGAGGTTCCTTTTTTAAAAAAAAAAAAAAAAACCTTCCTTTTCCATGGAGGGAAGGGATAGTTAGGGAATTTTGGATGGAGATGTATACATTGCTATATTTAAAATGGATAATTAACAAGGATCTACTGTATAGCACAGTGAACTCTGCTCAATGTTATGTGGCAGTTTGGATGGGAGGAGGGTTTGGGAGAGAATGGACATATGTATATATATGGCTGAGTCCCTTTGCTGTTCACCTGAAACTATCATAAAATTGTTAATTGGCTATAATGCAATACAAAAAAGTTTAAAAATTAAAATTAAAAAAACCCTTCCCTTTCTGCTGCATCTTAAGATTTTCTCCATAAAGAAATTTCACTTTCTATGAGCCTTTGCTTCTATATGTATTAATTCATTCTCTGACTTATTTGCAAGACAGAGGGGGAAAACCCAGTTTTAAAATAGCACACACTTCCATTTCACCTTGAGCTGGAACAATATTTCCACTTGTTCCAAACCAGCAATTCATTCTGTCATCACCCTTATTGCCTGTTATCTGTCTTCTCACTGCAGTTCCCTTGAGAAACTTTCCCTTGAGAAAGATTGCTCATTAGGATCCACTCATATCCTTGAACAAGGGACTGGCTATTAGAGTGGGCACTCCCACGTTCCATCGCCCTATGACAAGGGACTCCATCATGATGGACAGTTCCTTTGGTGTGAGAAGATATTCTGATGAGAACTCTTAGAATGAACCCTTTGAGGGGAAGAAGGCATGCACTGCCATCCAGAAGAAATGGGATGGAAGTCCATGTTGGGGCAGGGACAATAAGGGCTCAGGTTTCCAAAAAAGGAAAAAGGGCTGCCATGTGAATTTGCCCAATCTCCACTCTGACTATAGCAGCGTCACACTTAGCACACAGAAGCAGGTGATAGAGGACATCAGCATTCTTGCTTCCTCTTTCCCATCTCTGTGGACTCAGCAGACATCTCTTCCTCTTGGAGAACCACTCCCTCCACTCTCAATGCTTGTGGTCTCAGGGTGATCAACCCTATGCCCCTAGTGCTGGAACTGATCAGTTAGACTGTTGCAACTAGAACCAATTTAAGTTAATGAGAATCACTCTTGGAATTTAAAATGAAAAAAGGGCCCTTTCCTTGGGGGTGGGTGAGCAAGTGGAAGTTGGCACTGAGGTGCCAGTTTCCAGATTGCTACCAATTGGAGATAGCCTATATGAGAACAAAACCAGTGACAAGGAAAGCAGGGCTTGGAGAGACAGGCATTCAACTGGCTTGGTCTGTACAGCCTGGTCAAGTTCAGCCTCAAATTAGATCCCCCTGACTCTCAGTTGTGTGAGTTGCTACTGTCTCTTTTATTCTTAAGCCAGATTTAACTGGGTTCTGTCTCTTACTTCCATAGCCACTACCCCTCTGAGCTGCACAGAGAAGACCTTATGTCTGCTGCAACCACAAAGGCTTTATTTTCTCTTCCATGATAGCTCCAGTCTTGTCTCTTGACGGAAACTTTCCTGAGATTGTCCTCTTCCACTGCCATTTCCCCTGGATATCTTCTATTTAATCTCTCAACCTTGCCCACCAGACCAAGGCAGGCCCTCTGTTGTACACTGCACACACCCTTCAGCCTTCCTTCAGAGCCCATTGTGCAGTTGTAACAGTGTATTCATTTGGTAATTCTCTGGGTGTTCTCTTTCTGCCTGGCAACCCCACTACAGCAGTGATTCTGTCTGCTTTGCTCTGCAGTAGGTCCCAACATAGTGCCCGACACATAGTATGTGCACAGCAAATCTTTGCTAAATAAAGGTATGAGGAAAATACCTGCTTATGCTTCTATGGACACCACAGGGTAGGAAAGACACTGACCCATCGGATTGGTGCCTGAAAAGACAAAGCAGTGGCTGTTTCATCCTTTACGTCTCAATAGAAAGAAATGGGACTCAAGAGTGGGAGCACTGTCATCGTATAGTCAAAGGAGAGTATTCAGATGGAGGGAGGAGTCTTGCTTCTACTTCTCTACATAATGGGTCTGTAGACAATGGGGGTAGCACTAAGGAGGTGGGTGCTGACTCTATACGAGAAAGGACAAGCTAAGAGCTATACCGGGAATTCTAAAGACAGATTATGTAAAGTGTTCTTTATTTATTAAAGTTTCCATAAGGACAGTCTGAATGGGTCCTCTGGGTCTTTGGCTGTATGTGCAAATCCTGAATCACAATCGTGGGTCTTAGTTTTATAGAATTGCAGGGCTAAGGGGCATCATAGAGGTCTAACTTCCTACCCTTCTCCTCCCTGTAGCTTGACCCTCAAGCAGTGGTGCTGGGCGGGAACAGTCCTCCTGATGAGGAATTTCCACTTTACCCTCTTATCTAAGAAGGCATGCTGGTGAGCTTCCATCTCCATGCTTCCTTTCTGCTCCTTGAGCAGGATGCCTTTTGGAAAAGGTTTGGGCTGTGCCTTCAGACCCTTCTGGCTGGTCTCTGCATGGTCAACAAGCTGCAGGATGTCAGTACCAGCCTTATAACTAACATTGCTCAGAAATAGGATTTTTGGTGAGAGATGTTGCTGCTCCTAAAGACAAAGCTGCTACTAAACTAGCTAATATCTTGGCTTCCCCCAGCCCCTCACTACCTCTACACAGATGACTCCAATGAGATCATTACCTTTCCACCAAGATAAACATGACTGCAATCAATACAGTTAGTAAACAAACAAACAACAACAACAAAAAAAAAAACCACACATGGTCTTCCAAAGAAAAGAAAATACTAATATTAAATACATGTATATTGACATGAAGCCAGGTTGGTCTGCAGCATGTGTGAGTGTGGGCTTGGTCCTTTGGAAATAACTTGGAGCTGTGCATCTCTCAGTGCCCCAAGCTGGCTGAGCACACACCTTTTCCTCTGCCCCAGATGTAGGCTCTGGGGAAAGCAGAGTGAGAATCATGCCAAGGAAAATTAGACTTTTAGAAAAATATTCTTCAGGAACTCAGATCTCTTTTGGAGGTTTGAGTTCCTGTTGTTCTTTCCTTGGGCTGTGGAGAATTTTGCCAATTGTTTTCCTTCTCTGGATTTCATTTGTGTCATCTACTAAGACAGAATAATTTCCCCCAAATGAATCATCCTCTAAGCGTTGCTGTAAGGAACTGAGGACAAAATTGGAACAGTTTTGGAAATCACAGTGTCTCCAACATATGGGAGATGGTCTTCCCAATCCCGGTTGCCTCCTTGCCTCTTTCAAGATTCTCATTTTATAACACTGGGGGAAGAGGACGTTCTTCTCACGTGGAAGTTGACATTGGCTCCTGTGGAGTTAATTTAACTAAAGTAGAACCTGTCCAAGCAGGAGAGTTGGAAGGAAAGAGAATATCAACAACATCCACAGTATCAAATATTTATTGAACACTCATTATGGACTGTCCCTGGGTTAAACATTTTACGCCAATTATTTCATTTGATTCTTACAACAGTTATGTACTCATATAAGCCCTGTTTTACAGATGAGCAAATGTAGGCTGGAGTGATGTGTATAAAAGAGTTGAGAGTGCTCTTTTAGAAAAATAGACAGGGGAGGCATCACTGAACAAGAAATAGTTGAACCAAGAAGTGAACCCTGAAATCATCTAAGAGAGAGCATTCCAGGCAGAGGTGTTGAATCAGGAACTTTCTCAGGGTGGCTGTCAAATTGTGGGCCAGGAGAAGAGTTGTAGGAGAAAAGTTGTAGAGGTGGGCAGGGTGAGATGATGGTGGGTCTCCAGGATGGTGGCAAGAAGTTTGAGTCTAGCTGTGAATGTGGTGGCCATGAGAATTAAATAAAAGGATAGGTCCAAAGTGGCTTATGAGCTGCAAAATGTTAAAGTGATATGATATGCCACTGTAGTCATTCATTCATTCAACATTCTCCCCACCCTCACCCTTGTGCTGATCCATGTTCAATGTGCTTTACTCAAGGAGCTCAGATTCAAAACAGTTCTCATCATTTCCTGGATTCCAGACGGATTGTTAATGGACTAGCACTGTCCTCTGAGGACTCACGAACTAAGAACTGATCAGGTGAGAGAAGCCCAGAATAAGGCAGTCCCCAGGAATCCCTCCTCCTGATTCCTTCCAAACTAACAAGACATTAAAAGAAGACCTGCTCCCTGGGTATGGAGAGATGTGTAATGGGGCATTGCAAGATGAGCCATGACTACTTTGAAGATAGGCTTGGAGCAATTCCAGAGAGAAAGGCTCATTTCTAATCATCCAGAGATTTCCAATTGGGATTTAGTGGAGCCTGGGAAGAAATGACATTAAATACTCTTCTCCAGCACCAAAGGGAAAATGCAGAACAGAGAATTTACAGACTTACAGACTTTATAGCAGAGGATTTGCACAGCCCCACATTGGTTTGCAGCCTCAAATCTAGAATCACCCTATGAATATATGCAAGGAAACAAACCAATACAGACATGCCAGAGGCATAAAGTAATTCATGGCTAATGGGTCCAAGCAACATTCAAGTTAGGATGAAATTATTAGGCAATCACCCAAACCTGGAATCCTCTATACTTGAAAATGTAGGATATATTTTCATTATCCTTGGTCTAAGACTTTGTAGTTTTGCCAATTTAATGGCCATCTTGCCAATTTAATGGTTGAATATTTTCTCACTGTTGCTTTTAGTTTTCTTGATTATAAGTAAAGTGTATTTTTTAAAAGGAAGAGAGAGGTGTATTTGTAAATAATGACTGTAAGCACTGCCTATATCAACATAAAGCAGATCACCTTATGTTTGTTCTGTGCTTTGCTTTCATATTGCATTTTCTTCTCTTTCTGCAGATATGTGAGTAGAAGTAAGATATGTTATCAAAAGTAATACCGCTTAGCGAAATACATGTCTGATATGCCTGTTTGCCTCTTGGGCATTAATTCACTCAACAGGCAGGTATGACACACCACCTCTATTAGTAAAGTAGTTGCTGCTGCCTCCTGCAGCAGAAGCCTCTCCCGTCTCAGTGGTATGAAACAATAGAGGGTTAGTTCTCACTCAAAGTCCTGTATGGATTGGGTGGCTTTGCTTCTCAGCTCCATTCTAGGTGGTGACACTGGGATCCAGGCAATTCCTACCTTGTAGCTATGCCATCAGAACAAGGGCTCTTCAGACCATGGTGGCAGGGAAAGCAAGGACTGAAGGATTGTGTGGACTAACTTTAAGGGCTCACCTAGGGAGTGACTTGCATCACTTTTACCCACATTCTGTTAGCTCAGATGCAGTCACATGACCCTGGCAAGCTGCAAGGGAGTCTGCAGTGTAGCAAAGCCCACAGACAGAGATGAGCATTCAGTGCTGTGCCTAATGAGAGGGATACAGAGGGGACTAAGACATGGACCTACGCTTCACTTCACAGTCTGATCAGAGAAAAAGATCATGCATAATTATGCTGTAAGTCTGGCTATGATTGATTCTTTACCACTGAGCCACCAAAGGAACTGTCTGTGACTAGTACATAATGAGAATTATCAACTAGGTGCTACAAATCTCTCAGCCTTTTAAATTGCAGTATAGGTAGAGAGAATAGGAAGACAAAGCTGTAGAGACCAGAAACCATGAGATGCGTCTTGATAATATTGAGAGAACACTGTAACAAGGACATGTGAAGGGGACAAGTGGTAGGAAATAAGTCTGAAATTTTAATTTAGGTGCAGATCAGAGAAAAGCTAAGGAGTTTCAGAAGTCATTGACCATTTTTGATAAGCAAACGAAAAGAAGATTAAGCAAAGGGACTATTTAATAAACACCAGTTTAGCCAAAGCAGAAAAAGTATATAATCACTTTGTGCCTTGATATTCTTATGGGGATAAGAATAAATGGGGATATTAATGTTTACTTTTTGATTGTTATGAGGATGAAATGAATA
Organism: Oryx dammah; assembly: GCF_014754425.2. Classification (NCBI taxonomy): domain Eukaryota; kingdom Metazoa; phylum Chordata; class Mammalia; order Artiodactyla; family Bovidae; genus Oryx; species Oryx dammah. The sequence goes on from NW_024070197.1 coordinate 47,118,911, forward strand.
AAAACATGTTAAATGTTTACATATAGTAGTGTAAATACATGCAATAGTGTTTGACAAAATAATCAGTTTGTATTAATACTAGCTGAAGAATATATAATCCTGTTTTACTAACATCTCTAAGGGAGAATGTCATAACTCAAAAGACAGTCTTGACAAGGCCATTAAAGAGATGGCCCAAATGTGTTGATAATCAAGTAAAAGGATCAAAATATCCACAGTGATAGTGATGATTTTCTGGGAACTCCAGTAGTTCAGGAAGGTCGCATTCCCTTCCATATACCTTCTTGCTTTAAGAGAAAGAAAGCATTAAGGCACATTCCAGACATATTCTAGCTGCCCCAGGAGCCCTGGGCAAAACCATACAGCAGTTAAGAGAGTCAAGACTGGCCTCAGAATGTCTGGGATAGAATTCCAGCTCTGCCATTTACAAGCTGTTTGACCTTGTACAACTTATCTAAAGCCTCCTTCAGTCCCAGTTTCCATGGGTGTAAAGCAAGGATAATACTTACCTCACAGGTGATTCATAATCATATGCATATGACATTTAGCTTGGTGGTACAAGATTTTCACTAAATGTTCAAAAAATACCACTTATTATTTGCTATTGTTAATTAGAAGGCATAAAGCATAAGTAAAAATTAGTTATGCATAATTCCATTAATAGTGAAACTCTGAATCTAGTTTGGACTCAGTGACCCCTGTCCCAACCCATTTTTAATGATATGATAGGCTGATGCAGAGACAATAAAGAAGAAAGAGTGTAGACAAGTTGACCACTGTATACAAATTAATTCTGCAAACACATATTGATGCCTATTGCATTCCAGACCCTCTGCTGAGCACTGGGGGTGAATAAAATCCTGCCAGTGGCTTAGGGACACAGGTCAAGTGGGGGAGATAAAAATATAACCAGTAAGTATAAGGACCATAGAGCAGGGTGAGTATCATAAGGAAAGTTACCACCATGTGAGGCATCTGCAGACTGGAGTAGGAAGAGGTGTCAGAATAATCTCCTGGGAGATGTGATGTTGAAGCTGGGCTTCTGAGACTGAATAGGAGTTTGCTAGGTGGAAATTGGGGTATCACTGTGAATCAAAGGGGAGAAGTGCTCGAGGATTTTGCTTCTCAGAGTGTGGTTCAGATACCAGCATCTCATCATCACATGCACGACTTCAAGCCCCATCCCAGATCTGCTGACCAAGAATCTGATGTTTAACATGGTCCCATTGTTTTTCATGGGCATCTTAACCTCTGAGAGCACTGGTACAGGAGGACTATACAGTCAGAGCAAAGGAAAAAAAAAATAGACATTTGGACTTGCTCAAGGACCAAGAACCAAGTCTGGAGTGGGGGAGTGGACCAAGAACCAGCCAGGGGCAGAGGCAAATGGAACTAAAGAGACAGACCCCACACCAGTACCACATCTGCACAGAAGGCAAGACACTTCTAAACTCAAGGCTCTTTACTTGGAACTCCCAGGCCTGTCCAATAGCAGCTGAGACTCAAACCATGGTCAAATGAAGAGTACTGGCACTTTGACCCTGACATCTGTCCCACTCGCGAGAACTGACCTCTGTTTGCATTTCTTCTTCCAGACCTGGATCCATTAGAGCCGAATCAGCTGTTTACCTCTGCCCACATCACAGGGCTGCTCTGATGAAAGTTCATGCAGACCAATCAATCAGGCTGATTTCAATTAATCTTAATTGTCCTGTTGGGATTCCTTGCCAGTAACTAAGATGTGATGAGATGCTGACATGGCTTCATCATGACTTTCGGAATTCCCATGGATGCTGCAGGCATCTGTGCACAATGCTGTGTGTCAAGGTGTGGGGCTGGGGGAGGAGTGCATGTGCATCCAAGCGCATGCGTGTACGCTCAGTCATCTCTGCAGCATACACAAAGAGCTTCTCAGAGCAACCTGCCTCCTTCCCCCTTCCTGCGGTCCCTCCTCCAGGAGTAAAGGTGGAGCCACCAGGAAAGACTGGAGATACAGACATGGGTGTGGATCACGAAACGTCTTTCAAAGAATCTGTGGAGAGTTGGTTGATCATCTGAGTCTCTTTCTCTTCACCTCTTGGCACAATTATGAGGCTATTTCCTTGTCTTTTACACATTCTGTGAGAGTGAGTAAGTGAAATTTGATCAGTCGTGTCTGACTGTCTGTGACCCCATGGACCATAGCCTGCCAGGCTCCTTTGTCCATGGAATTCTCAAGGCAAGAATACTGGAGTGGGTAGCAATTCCCTTCTCCAGTGGAACTTCCCAGCCCAGGGATCAAACTCCAGTCTCCTGCATTAGCAGGCAGATTCTTTGCTATCTGAGCCACTAGGGAAATCCTACTCATGCCGTCCTTATCCTCAGCTCTTTAAGGCATGACAGTAGGCACATGGAGGTAGATGCCTTCCAAATGCCTTAGATCTCCTCAGACTTTCTCTCCCCACATGGGTGCTCTGTGAATAAGCATCTCTTAATTGCCTTTCTCCCTACCACGTGACCACCACTCCCTGACTCCAGACTGTGATATAGATGATTTGGCTCCAAGTACAGGGACATAATGGAATGCCAGTCATGGGGCTCTTGCCCTTGTAATCCTGTGGTTATAGCAATGCTAGTCACGGGAGCTTGTGGCTAGAGTTCATAGGAAATTCATAGCAACTGTATTCATAATATCCAGAAAATGAAAAGCATCTCAGGTGTCCATTCTACTATCCATTCTGCTACTGTAAAATGGCTAAAAATACAGCGGCATCTCCAAAAATAGAACACTACACAGCAATGAAAATGAACAAACTCCTGATACATACAAAAACGTAGATGACTCCCCAAAAGCTGAAGCTAAGCAAAAACAAATTCTTACACGAAGACTGTGTACTGTAGATGTTATTTATATGTAATTCTTCACACTGAAGGGAAATAGAAACAAATAGAAACTCAAATCTAAAGGTCCTCAGTACTAAAACAAATCAAGAGGTAGCACAGTGGTTAAGTGGGGAGGGCAAGCTCTGAAGTCAGGAAGCAGTGTTCAAATCTAGCCTTCAGTTCAGTTCAGGTGCTCAGTCGTGTCCGACTCTTTGCGACCCCATGGATCGCAGCATGCCAGGCCTCCCTGTCCATCACCAACTCCCGGAGTTCACTCAGACTCACGTCCATCGAGTTTGTGACGCTATCCAGCCATCTCATCCTCTGTCGTCCCCTTCTCCTCCTGCCCCAATCCCTCCCAGCATCAGAGTCTTTTCCAATGACTCAACTCTTCGCATGAGGTGGCCAAACTACTGGAGTTTCAGCTTTAGCATCATTCCTTCCAAAGAAATCCCAGGGCTGATCTCCTTCAGAATGGACTGGTTGGCTCTCCTTGTAGTCCAAGGGACTCTCAAGAGTCTTCTCCAACACCACAGTTCAAAAGCATCAATTCTTCGGCACTCAGCCTTCTTCACAGTCCAACTCGCACATCCATACATGACTACTGGAAAAACCATAGCCTTGACTAGATGGACCTTAGTCGGCAAAGCAATGTCTCTGCTTTTGAATATACTATTTAGGTTGGTCATAACTTTTCTTCCAAGGAGTAAGCGTCTTTTAATTTCATGGCTGCAGTCACCATCTGCAGTGATTTTGGAGCCCAGAAAAATAAAGTCTGACACTGTTTCCACTGTTTCCCCATCTATTTCCCATGAAGTGATGGGACCGGATGCCATGACCTTCGTTTTCTGAATGTTGAACTTTAGGCCAACTTTTTCACTCTCTACTTTCACTTTCATCAAGAGGCATTTTAGTTCCTCTTCACTTTCTGCCATAAGGGTAGTGTCATCTGCATATCTGAGGTTATTGATATTTCTCCCAGCGTCTTAATTCCAGCTTGTGTTTCTTCCAGTCCAGCGTTTTTCATGATGTACTCTGCATATAAGTTAAATAAGCAGGGTGACAATATACGGCCTTGACATAATCCTTTTCCTATTTGGAACTAGTCTGTTGTTCCATGTCCAGTTCTAACTGTTGCTTCCTGACCTGCATACAGATTTCTCAAGACGCAGGTCGGGTGGTCTGGTATTCCCATCTCTTTCAGAATTTTCCACAGTTTATTGTGATTGCTTGCTAACTGCATAGCCTTGGATAAGCTGCATTAATCTCTTAATTTAACCATGTTTAATTTTCCTCATTTGTAAAATCTGGATAATAGTACTGATCTCTTAGGATTATTCTGAGATTTAAATGAACAAGTTCATATACTAGTTCAAACATCTAGTGCCTAGCACGTGCTTAGTACCATTATTACTACTACCACTACTATTACTATTACTGTTATCTTTATTCCACAAATTATATCTCAAATGTCTACAAGGCATGACAACAACTAAAAAAGCAAAGATGAGTAGAGCTCCTAGATGTTAGGGAAGGCTTCCTGGAGGTGATGGCAGTAAGCCCAAGCTTTGAAGGATTATCAGCCTGCTGGTTAACAATAACCTCGGTAGCACACATCATCAATTCTTAGGGTACAAAACAGTAAGTGTTTATTTAGTTCACAGGTCAGCTGAGGTCTCTGCTAGCTTGAATGGGTTACTCTAAGCTATAGGATGGGATAAATAGTTAACCCACACATGTCCTTCTCCAAGTGATGGTACAAGTTCAACGGAACAAAAGGCCTCGTAAGACTTAGGCTTGGAACTAGCAGTCACTTCTGCCTCATTCTCTTAGCCAAAATAAGTCTCATGGTTTAGCCCAACATCAAGGTGGAAATACACTCCACCTGTTTATTGAAAGGAGCTGGCACTTTCATGTGGCAAAAGGAATGGATACAGGGTGAGTTGAAGAGATGAGGACAATAATGCAGTCTTCTCAAGGGCGAGAGACTAGGGAAAGGCCTGCCCTGTGAACAAATGTATGGCAGCTGTCATAAGATTAGACTGGTTGGACTGAAGAGGAAGGGGCCATCATGAAAAGAAAGACTCAAAGGGACTGGTCACAGAAACCTTATCATATAAGGCGACCAGATGTAGATAGATGGGATAAATCCAATGACCCTCCTTTGTTCTTGGGATAAAGAATCTAGCTTGGAGCATCCTGAAAAGTAAGAAGGTACTTAAAAAACCCGCAATAATAAAGAGTATGTCAAACAGACTTAGAAGCCAACTGAAAGAGCTCCCAAAGGCCAAATTTTAGCAACAAAATAAAGTAATACTGGATTATATCTCTTGGTATAAAATAAATACCCATAAGTTCATCATGATAAAACTACATACATACAAACACATGGGAGAAAAGATAAATTTCCTTTGTGGAAAATTCAAAACTCTTCTCAAATGTACAAGGCCCCATGTGATCTAGCCCTGGCCAACCTCCCCAGCTTCATCTCCTGCCATTATTCTCCCACATCCACAGTGGTTTAGCCACACTGTACTTATCTGGGGCTTTGCATCTGAAATTTCCTTTTGCCTAAAACATTCTACATCTAATTCTTCACACAGCTGGTTCTTGTCATCTAGGTCTCAGCTCAACTGTAACCTCCACAGAGAAGTCTTCCTTTATTGCCCTTTTCCTTCGATTTGTCTTACTTTCTTCATAGCACTCGGTATTTTTAATGTGATCTTATTTTCTTATTATCTTATTTGCATCCTCTCCAATTTACAAAATGAACTATGAAGACAATACCCTTCTTTATCATTTGAGTTCCTGATGCCAAGCAAGCTACCTGGCACATAGTAGATGCTCAATAAACATTTATGGCATAAATGAGTGAATAAATGAATGCTTGTCAGTCTCCAGGTTCTTGGAGTCAGGCACAGTGCCTAGCATAAAGTGAGGGTGAATATTTGTTTTGTGGTTGTGCACATGGCTTAACATAAAAGTAAATTAATAGATTGATGAATGAGTAAAGAAAACAAGGACTGAACATGAATAGTGATTAAAATATGTTTATAAAATCCTGAACTGTCCTCATGTAATACATTGGTATTGAGTGCATTAATCCAAATTAATTCTTCAAAGTTCTCTGGCATACAGAGCTACAGAAAGCCACTATGGTTGAAATTTATGGATAGTTTTGAGCTCAGCTCTTAGGGGTACCTCTTTGAGGTAAAGAGTAAAGGTTGTCTGAGAAATTCTCCTCTCTAAACATTTAATGAGGCTTCTGGAACAGATCATTTGGAGAGGAAGCTTCAGAGATAAGGGCCAAGGTATAAAAATAGATGGATTTCCTTATTGAAATGAATCCCAGTCGTATTTTCCCTGTGTGGCATAATGATTGAAACTCATAAATTACCATTAACTGTGAAGCAAGCAAACAGTAAACCTAAAGTATCTGCTCTATCTCAGATCTGGGTCCCCAGAGCCCTTGGGGTAGTGTTGATAGCTGCAGGAACCACATCTGGAGAAGAACCTCAAAGACTTCCAGGTCCCCAGACACAGAACAAATGGGCATGTAGCACTTGGAATCTGCTCCTGAAAGGGAAGGGCTAGAGGAATGAAGGGCTGAGGATGCCTCAACTATAGATGAAGTCTCCTCTCAGGTTATGTGGCTACTGTGTATACAGTGTATTGCTTGTGGAAAGACCACTCCCCTGCAACATTTAAAGTAGCAAATCTATAATGCAATCCTTTTGGCCAAGTGGAAGGCTATGAGATCCTAGAGAGAGGAAAAATGTCTTTCCTGCCCTAGGATGGCCCCTGTGAGGCTTACAGTGATAAGTCCCAAGCTAAGTGTTGAGTCAGCATCTTCCTAGGATTTTTAAAATAGAAATTCCCAGGTCTCAGCCTGGACCAATGAGTCACAATCACTCAGGATAAGGCTGAGGGAAGCTGTGTTTGTAAAAATTCCTTACTAGCATTCTCACCATCATCAGAATAGAAATGAATAAAATAAGAGAGGCAACTCTTTCCTGGCACCAGACAAAAGTGCAGAATTGTGATTCATGAGAGAAATGAAACATTCAAGAAGAAGAGGACTGTGTTTGTTCTGACTTTCTGACCTGTGGTTCTTTCCAAAGTGAATCAGAGAGAGGGGAAACCTAAAGAGATCCAAGTGATCTGATTGAGCTGAGCAGAGTTTGGAGTTTGGGCTGCTGAAGTGGCTGGGATTTGAGGAGCAGACACTAAAGGGGGAGAACTGTGGAGAGGAAAGACCCCAGAAGTCAATGTGGGCATGTCTTGGGCCATGTTGGTTGAAACCTGGCTTGTAGAGTCCAGAGCAAGAGTTGATGAGGCCTGTTAGAGAGCAACTGCTAAGAGTTTGAGAGCTAGATGAAAATGCCAGAGGCTCTGCTGGATTGGGAGCTCCAGTTCTGCTAAAGTCTAGAAGCTCTAGTGTATCTCAGTTAAGACTGCAGAAAGGGCATATACTAGGGTAAGGATCACACCTTAGAGCAGGGTTTCTCAACCTTGGCACTACTGTGCCAACATTTGGAACAGATAACCCTTCATTGTGGGGAGCTATACTGCGCACTGTAGGATGCTTAACACCAATTCTGGCCTCTACCTATTAGATGCCAATAACATCCACCCCACTTTGACAACTCAAAATGTCACTAGACACTGCAAAATGTCCTTGGGGGGAAAATGCACCTCAGTTGAGAAACACTGCCCTAGAGTCAGGGCAACAACTCACGACTAATGATGAAGTTGAAATAGAGTGGTCCTAACGAAAAAATAAGACAAAGCCAAAGAAGATCAGGAGGATTCACCAGTAATTTAAATGTCTTCAATAACTCAAGTTTTTATTTTTTTAATGTTTTATTTTGTTTTTTTAAAAATATAAATTTATTTATTTTAATTGGAGGCTAATTACTTTACAATATTGTATTGGTTTTGCCATACATTGACACGAATCTGCCACGGGTGTACACGTGTTCCCCATCCTGATCCCCCTCCCTCCTCCCTCCCTGTACCATCCCTCTGGGTCATCCCAGTGCACCAGCCCCAAGCATCCTGTATCATGCATTGAACCTGGACTGGCAATTCGTTTCACATATGATAATATACAGGTTTCAACACCATTCTCCCAAATCATCCTACCCTCTCCCTCTCCCATAGAGTCCAAAAGACTGTTCTGTACATCTGTGTCTCTTTTGCTGTCTCGCATGCAGGGTTACCATTACCATCTTTCTAAATTCCATATATATGCATTAGTATACTATATTGGTGTTTTTCTTTCTGGCTTACTTCACTCTGTATAATAGGCTCCAGTTTCATCCACCTCATTAGGTCTGATTCAAATGTATTCTTTTTATTTTTTTTTATTTTTTTAAATTAATTAATTTATTTTTAATTTTTACTTTACAATTCTGTATTGGTTTTGGCATAGATTGACATGAATCCACCACAGGTGTACATGCGTTCCCAAACATGAACCCCCCTCCCACCCCCCTCCCCACAACATCTCTCTGGGTCATCCCCGCACGTCAGCCCCAAGCGTGTCATATCCTGCATCAGACATAGACTGGCATTTCGATTCTTACATGTTATTATACATGTTTCAATGCCATTCTCCCAAATCATCACACCCTCTCCCTCTCCCTCTGAGTCCAAAAGTCCGCTATACACATCTGTGTCTCTTTTGCTGTCCTGCATACAGGGTCATCATTGCCATCTTCCTAAATTCCATATATATGTGTTAGTATACTGTATAGGTGTTTTTCTTTCTGGCTCACTTCACTCTGTATAATCGGCTCCAGTTTCATCCATCTCATCAGAACTGATTCAAATGTATTCTTTTTAATGGCTGAGTAATACTCCATTGTGTATATGTACCACAGCTTTCTTATCCATTCATCTACTGATGGACAGCTAGGTTGTTTCCATGTCCTGGCTATTATAAACAGTGCTGCGATGAACATTGGGGTACATGTGTTTCTTTCAATTCTGGTTTCCTCTGTGTGTATGCCCAACAGTGGGATTGCTGGGTCATAAGGCATTTCTATTTGTAATTTTTTAAGGAATCTCCACACTGTTCTCCATAGTGGCTGTACTAGTTTGCATTCCCACCAACAGTGTAGGAGGGTTCCCTTCTCTCCACACCCTCTCCAGCATTTATTGCTTGCAGATTTTTGGATCGCAGACATTCTGACTGGTGTGAAGTGGTACCTCATTGTGGTTTTGATTTGCATTTCTCTAATAATGAGTGATGTTGAGCATCTTTTCATGTGTTTGTTAGCCATCCGTATGTCTTCTTTGGAGAAATGTCTATTTAGTTCTTTGGCCCATTTTTTGATTGGGTCGTTTATTTTTCTGGAATTGAGCTGCAGGAGTTGCTTGTATATTTTTGAGATTAGTTGTTTGTCAGTTGCTTCATTTGCTATTATTTTCTCCCATTCGGAAGGCTGTCTTTTCACTTTGCTTATGATTTCCTTTGTTGTGCAGAAGCTTTTAATTTTAATTAGATCCCATTTGTTTCTTTTTGCTTTTATTTCCAGAATTCTGGGAGGTGGATCATAGAGGATCCTGCTGTGGTTTATGTCAGAGAGTGTTTTGCCTATGTTCTCCTCTAAGAGTTTTATAGTTTCTGGTCTTACATTTAGATCTTTAATCCATTTTGAGTTTATCTTTGTGTGCGGTGTTAGAAAGTGATCTAGCTTCATTCTTTTACAAGTGGTTGACCAGTTTTCCCAGCACCACTTGTTAAAGAGATTGTCTTTACTCCATTGTATATTCTTGCCTCCTTTGTCAAAGATAAGGTGTCCATATGTATGTGGATTTATCTCTGGGCTTTCTATTTTGTTCCATTGATCTATATGTCTGTCTTTGTGCCAATACCATACTGTCTTGATGACTGTGGCTTTGTAGTAGAGCCTGAAGTCAGGCAAATTGATTCCTCCAGTTCCATCCTTCTTTCTCAAGATTGCTTTGGCTATTCGTGGTTTTTTGTATTTCCATACAAATCTTGAAATTATTTGTTCTAGTTCTGTGAAAAATATCGCCGGTATCTTGATAGGGATTGCATTGAATTTGTAAATTGCTTTGGGTAATATACTCATTTTCACTATATTGATTCTTCCGATCCATGAGCATGGTATATTTCTCCATCTATTAGTGTCCTCTTTGATTTCTTTCATCAGTGTTTTAAAGTTTTCTGTATATAGGTCTTTAGTTTCTTTAGGTAGATATATTCCTAAGTATTTTATTCTTTTTGTTGCAATGGTGAATGGAATTGTTTCCTTAATTTCTTCTTCTACTTTCTCATTATTAGTGTATACGAATGCAAGGGATTTCTGTGTGTTGATTTTATATCCTGCAACTTTACTATATTCATTAATTAGCTCTAGTAATTTTCTGGTAGAGTCTTTAGTGTTTTCTATGTAGAGGATCATGTCATCTGCAAACAGTGAGAGTTTTACTTCTTCTTTTCCAATTTGGATTCCTTTTATTTCTTTTTCTGCTCTGATTGCTGTGGCTAAAACTTCCAGAACTATGTTGAATAGTAGTGGTGAAAGTGGGCACCCTTGTCTTGTTCCTGACTTAAGGGGAAATGCTTTCAATTTTTCACCATTGAGGATAATGTTTCCTGTGGGTTTGTCATATATAGCTTTTATTATATTGAGGTATGTTCCTTCTATTCCTGCTTTCTGGAGAGTTTTTATCATAAATGGATGTTGAATTTTGTCAAAGGCCTTCTCTGCATCTATTGAGATAATCATATGGTTTTTATTTTTCAATTTGTTAATGTGGTGAATTACATTGATTGATTTGCGGATGTTGAAGAATCCTTGCATCCCTGGGATAAAGCCCACTTGGTCATGGTGTACGATCTTTTTAATGTGTTGTTGGATTCTGATTGCTAGAATTTTGTTGAGGATTTTTGCATCTATGTTCATCAGTGATATTGGCCTGTAGTTTTCCTTTTTTGTAGTATCTTTGTCAGGTTTTGGTATTAGGGTGATGGTGGCCTCATAGAATGAGTTTGGAAGTTTCCCTTCCTCTGCAATTTTCTGGAAGAGTTTGAGTAGGATAGGTGTTAAATCTTCTCTAAATTTTTGGTAGAATTCAGCTGTGAAGCCGTCTGGACCTGGGCTTTTGTTTGCTGGAAGATTTCTGATTACAGTTTCAATTTCCGTGCTTGTGATGGGTCTGTTAAGATTGTCTATTTCTTCCTGGTTTAGTTTTGGAAAATTGTATTTTTCTAAGAATTTGTCCATTTCTTCCAGGTTGTCCATTTTATTGGCATATAATTGCTGATAGTAGTCTCTTATGATCCTTTGTATTTCTGTGTTGTCTGTTGTGATCTCTCCATTTTCATTTCTAATTTTATTGATTTGATTTTTCTCTCTTTGCTTCTTGATGAGTCTGGCTAATGGTCTGTCAATTTTATTTATCCTTTCAAAGAACCAGCTTTTGGCTTTGTTGATTTTTGCTATGGTCTCTTTTGTTTCTTTTGCATTTATTTCTGCCCTAATTTTTAAGATTTCTTTCCTTCTGCTAACTCTGGGGTTCTCTAATTCTTCCTTTTCTAGTTGCTTTAGGTAGAGTTAGGTTATTTATTTGACTTTTTTCTTGTTTCTTGAGGTATGCCTGTATTGCTATGAACTTTCCTCTTAGCACTGCTTTTATAGTGTCCCACAGGTTTTGGGTTGTTGTGTTTTCATTTTCATTGAAAACAGTTTCTATGCATATTTTGATTTCTTTTTTGATTTCTTCTGTGATTTGTTGGTTATTCAGAAGCGTGTTGTTCAGCCTCCATATGTTGGAATTTTTAATAGGTTTCCTCCTGTAATTGAGATCTAATCTTAGTGCATTATGGTCAGAAAAGATGCTTGGGATGATTTCGATTTTTTTGAATTTATCAAGGTTATATTTATGGCCCAGGATGTGATCTATCCTGGAGAAGGTTCCATGAGCACTTGAGAAAAAGGTGAAATTCATTGTTTTGGGGTGAAATGTCCTATAGATATCAATTAGGTCTAACTGGTCTAATGTATCATTTAAAGTTTGCGTTTCTTTGTTAATTTTCTGTTTAGTTGATCTGTCCATATGTGTGAGTGGGGTATTAAAGTCTCCCACTATTATTGTGTTGTTGTTAATTTCCCCTTTCATACTTGTTAGCATTTGTCCTACATATTGCGGTGCTCCTATATTGGGTGCATATATATTTATAATTGTTATATCTTCTTCTTGGATTGATCCTTTGATCATTATGTAGTGGCCTTCTTTGTCTCTTTTCACAGCCTTTGTTTTAAAGTCTATTTTATCGGATATGAGTATTGCCACTCCTGCTTTCTTTTGGTCTCTATTTGCATGGAATATCTTTTTCCAACCCTTCACTTTCAGTCTGTATGTGTCCCTTGTTTTGAGGTGGGTCTCTTGTAAGCAGCATATAGAAGGTTCTTGTTTTTGTATCCAATCGGCCAGTCTTTGCCTTTTGGTTGGGGCATTCAATCCATTTACGTTTAAGGTGATTATTGATAAGTATGATCCCGTTGCCATTTGTTTTATTATTTTGGGTTCGGGTTTATACTCCCTTTTTGTGTTTCCTGTCTAGAGAATATCCTTTAGAATTTGTTGGAGAGCTGGTTTGGTGGTGCTGAATTCTCTCAGCTTTTGCTTGTCTGTAAAGCTTTTGATTTCTCCTTCGTATTTGAATGAGATCCTTGCTGGGTATAGTAATCTGGGCTGTAGGTTATTTTCTTTCATCACTTTAAGTATGTCTTGCCATTCCCTCCTGGCCTGAAGAGTTTCTATTGAGAGATCAGCTGTTATCCTTATGGGAATCCCCTTGTGTGTTATTTGTTGTTTTTCCCTTGCTGCTTTTAATAGTTGTTCTTTGTGTTTGATCTTTGTTAATTTGATTAATATGTGTCTTGGGGTGTTTCGCCTTGGGTTTATCCTATTTGGGACCCTCTGGGTTTCTTGGACTTGGGTGATTATTTCCTTCCCCATTTTAGGGAAGTTTTCAACTATTATCTCCTCAAGGATTTTCTCATGGTCTTTCTTTTTGTCTTCTTCTTCTGGGACTCCTATAATTCGAATGTTGGAGCGTTTCATATTGTCCTGGAGGTCTCTGAGATTGTCCTCATTTCTTTTAATTCGTTTTTCTTTTTTCCTCTCTGATTCATTTATTTCTACCATTCTGTCTTCTATTTCACTAATCCTATCTTCTGCCTCCGTTATTCTATTATTTGTTGCCTCCAGAGTGTTTCTGATCTCATTTATTGCATTATTCATTGTATATTGACTCTTTTTTATTTCTTCTAGGTCCTTGTTGAACCTTTCTTGCATCTTCTCAATCCTTGTCTCTAGGGTATTTATCTGTGATTCCATTTTGACTTCAAGATTTTGGATCATTTTCACTATCAATATTCGGAATTCTTTCTCAGGTAGATTCCCTATCTCTTCCTCTTTTGTCTGGTTTGGTGGGCATTTCTCCTGCTCCTTTACCTGTTGGGTATTCCTCTGTCTCTTCATCTTGGTTATATTGCTGCGTTTGGAATGGCCTTTTTATATTCTGGTAATTTGTGGAGTTCTCTTTATTGTGGAGCTTCCTCACTGTGGGTGGGGTTGTATCAGTGGCTTGTCAAGGTTTCCTGGTTAGGGAGGCTTGTGTTGGAGGTCTGGTGGGTGGAGCTGGGTTTCTTCTCTCTGGAGTGCAGTGGAGTGACCAGTAATGGGTTATGAGACGTCTAAAGTTTTGGAGTAACTTTG